>NC_056731.1:598467896-598553497 GCF_019279795.1 Protopterus annectens | reverse complement strand
TTGGGTTGTCCAGCAGCATTCACATCATCACCACCCTCAGCATGTTGCATATGTCGCCTTATAACAGCAATGGCAGCCCCTAACATTTCTTTGTCTCAGTAATGCTTTTTCAGTTTTCACTTCTATTAGCTTACTGCAGTGTCTCTGAGAGAAACATAGTGGAATGTTGCTTGCAGAGTTTTAAGTGCTGTGCTGGGCTAGTGTACTGCCTGTGTAATTGCATGATTCTGATTCTTTTCACCTGCTAGCTCTACTAGTACTCCCTGGTTAACTTCCTACTATTTGGTGTGCTCCCTTTTCCCTTTCTGTTTCCTCAGGGGGGCAGCGCCGCACACACAAGCGCAAACACGCTCACATGTGTGCACACATGCTTACACGGACTAAAACTTGCTTATTCTTGCTAAACGCACGCACACCGGTGCAAATGCGCTTACACAGCTTTAAACAACCTTAGACAAGCTTACTCCGGCTTAAACACGCGCACACAGGTGTACACGCACGCACACAGTCTTACTCGGATATACAGGCGTGCACCCATGCGCAAACACATTGCAAGCACTTCTGCAAGAAACTTTAGTGTTATCCACGGCATACACCTTCAATTTCTTGACTTTAGCTAGGGTACCTGTTGACACACCTCTTCCAGTGATGAGTAACTGACAGCAAACACATGCCACTCTGCTCCAATGAGCTTCACTTCTTTCATACATATCCCCCTCATGATGTCACTTATCTTCTACTCTGATACTCCACTTATCGTACTCCTACACTCCACTGACTGTGCTCATTTGCTATGTAAACTTGGGATTCACTATCCTTACCCTCATTTGCATAGGATTGCCTACTAATGCTTGGTTACATCTCTTGGACTGAGCTTCCCCCCCTTAGCAACCTCTATTTGGAAGCCATGTTGTCTTCGGCCTGCCATTCCCTTGCATTGTAAATTAGGAATTACAATAAAATACACATTTGTGGATTGTAATTATTGGTTTTCTGGTTTTTAGAGCACAGCGCGTTTGTGCAGCGCTGCGCTACGCTTAAACATCGGCGATCGGGATAAAAAAAATTACTTTTATTTTTATTTTGCATCAGTGAACATTGCCAATGGCTGTATATTTGGCCATTGGCATGCTTCCTCAACTGGATGCAACCTTTATTTGGTGCTGTCACGGCTCCGTTTTGCTATTTGCAGAATGGTACTCAGTTGTCAACTGAGTACATTTCTGCAAATAACACTACTCTTACTCGGACAGGTTCGGGTTTCCTGGATTGCAAATTTACCTCATTTGCATAGCTTTCACCTGCAATTGAGGTAATTTGCATATCCAAGCCCTGTCTGTGTAAGACTCATTTTAGGAGCTCTGTTGCACATCCCATACTGGCTGTTCCTGGATCGCTCGATGGACATGTTGGCTGCATGGAGTCTTACTCTAGTCTTAGACTCTGTGCAAACCTTCGTGAATCCGGCCCTAAGTTTTTACAATCATAGACTGGAAACATCTGCTTGAACACACTGTCAGTTTATAAGTTAGTTATCTAGGACTTCGCATTTTATGAGAGAAGAATGGGCAAAGTAATGAACAAAGTTTCTTGTCTGTACTGGACACATCAGATCACTGCTCTTTTTGTTCAGATCACATGATATATAGTCATAAGGTATTGTTCAGAGGAGTAGAGTCTAGTGTAGAAAACACTGTCACATGTTTTTGGAATGCAGTGCAAGCATGTCTTTCAGAAAATAAATTCTGTAAGCAGGGGATGAACTTGAGACTTGTCAGAAGAATATGTTCGGTACTTTTCCATGTTCAGTATTGTCAACTAACATCAAGTGAAAATCTAAAGATTCATAGGCACTGTTCATTTTAATCATACTTGATAAATATGTAGGAAGTAGTTAATTTATTAAGGTTTACTTCAGTCAGTCTGCTGTGAAAGTTTTAAGAAGATATTTGCATTCAGTCAGTGCTTGATAAAATGTGGCTTTATCAGTTCTGATATTGCTGCCCCTTAAAGCTGCAAAGTCCTCCCAAACTAACATATGAATGCAAACAGCATTTGTATGTCTGGCTTCTATGTTTTTAAACCCAAAGAGAATTTGATTATTGCTGTGTACATCTGTTTTGGAAAAAATCCAGTGTCACTATACTTCAGAATTTCCCTTCCACAACACAATAAGCATCCGTTTTTCTGCCTTCAGACAATCATTCATCACACCCTTGCTGTGTCGATGATATAGGGGAACTCAAAGAGTTAACATCTGAAGTCTGAATTGTTGTTTCGAGTGTTACTTCACCAGGTCTGGGTTTCCTTGTCTGTTTTCCCTTGTTCTGTTAAACTGCTTTTCCTTCTAAGTTCATAGGTTTATTATGAGGTCTTTAGATTCTAGGAACAGCATCAGCTACATCTCCCATATTCTGCCTTCAGTTTTCTGCGCTTCACTACATATTTATTTATTTATTTTATTTATTTTATTTTACATTTGTTAACCGGGCTAGTCTAGCTGGAGAAAATTCCATTTTCAGTAGAGGCCCGGGGAGAAAAGCTCCACAAAAATTAGTACATAGAGACAAAAAATATTAGTATGCATGTTAATGAAACATTAATAACAAAATTGAACAATTTACGATTGTTACTACAAGTATTAATTTCTATCATACATATTTACAAGAAAATAAGAAGCTATATGTCTTAAGATTAAAGGTGCATGAATTAATTACATATCCGCAATGTCTCTCTGCCTTTATTTTTTGACATCTCAGCTTGTCTGCTGGCTTTTGTTGCTTCTTTTGTAAACCATTCCATTTGATTATTTCTTACCTGAGTACCCAGTCTACTGTTGTGTACCCCCCATATTCTCCTGCAAACCCCACAGCCTGTACCTCTCAAAAGCTTCCTGAGCCAAACATAATGCTCAGCATCATGAGTAACTCACAGCTTTCTCCCAATATTGCTGTCCAGCCTTTGTTATTCCTCCATGTTCCATTGCTGGACCATTTTTTTTATTTTTATTATTTTCCCTCTGAAAATAGCATTTTAACCCATGTGGGCAATTCTGCTCTAAGTTTTATCCCTGCTAGGTAAATGAAGGGATGCTTAAAAAAAAGTTATTACTCATGGACAAAAGAGCAAACTGTCACCAGCATTTCGTTCAGATAAGGTATCTTCACTAAGTATTTGGAAGCGGGCAATCATTTTAGATTTTACACACACACACACACACACACACACACACACACACACACACTCATATGTATGTATTTATTACTTGCATTTGTTAATCCGAATTGTCTTACTGTGTAGAACCCATTTTGACTGGGATCCAGGTAGAAAAGCATTCATATTAAGACACACCTCAAAACCACTAAAACAACCACCTTACATGAAATCCATCATTCAAAAAATTTCATACCTGAGCATTTCATTAATGCACTAAGGTATTGCAGCTGGGCTCCCCTAGCAACCCTCACACTGGACAAGGCAGTGGAGTACTTCAATTCCCCCATTTTAAACATATTAAATCAGATGCCCCCCCTTATGGAATTCGAATAAAAACCACCACAGCCCCATGGCTCTCTAAAAACACACGAACCCTTCTCAAAGTTGGGGATAAAGCTTGGGGTACATGGTATCACAATAAGGCTGATCACAGCAGGCAGATTTCATTGAACTACACAATAAAGCACAAAAAAATGGTTAGGCAAGATAAGAAAAATCATTACACAGAGCTACAAGTAAAACATACCACTAACCCCCAAAAATTCTGGGCAGCTGTCAACCAAGTATTATAACCAGGCCAACCCACTACCCCTCCCCCCCCCGATGTCAGAGGAGATTATATAGCTACCCAATTTAACAACTACTTCACTTCTTCCATCCTTAACCTATCTAGCAGCAGCCATACCTGCACTCCCCCTCAACCAATCAGCAACCCAAATTCATACCCTCCATTTTCTCTCAAACCAGTTCCTACCAACACAATATACAAGCACCTCACTAAACTAAAACCCACCACTTTGGCAATTGACTAACTCCCAGCAGAGTACCTTTAAATTGCCACTATTGCTATAGCTTATCCAGTCTCGATACTTATCAACTGGTCTATCAATGAGTGTACAATTCCAGCCCTTTGGAAAACCTCCTACGTAATACCCTTACACAAAGGTGGTCCCTCAACTGAACTTACCAGCTACTGCTCCATAGCAATCTTATCCCCCCTGTCAAAAATCCTTGAAAAATATATCCATTCTCAGCAGATGATGCATTTACTTACAAATAGTCTCCTCACAAACACTCAACATGGCTTTCACCCATTCCATAGCACCACCACAGCACTCGTATCCTTCACCAAAACTGTCAATTAATATAGGAACCAAGGAAAACCTAGTGACTGCCACCTTCCTTGATCTGTCCAAAGCATTCGATACAGTATCCCACAGCAAACTGCTTACTATCTTAGCCAAACTCAACCTAAACAATACCTCCTTGCTCTGGTTTCAGGACTACCTATCCAACTGCCAACAAGCAGTTAAGTGGAAAAATTCCCTCTCCCCCGTTCTCCCATTAACAGTAGGTGTACCATGCAGATACATGGGACTCCGACTATTTAATATCTTTACAAACACCTCCCACACCGCCACCCAGCAAGATACAATAGTCTACAAACACCTCCCACACCGCCACCCAGCAAGATACAATAGTTCAGTATGCAGATGATACAACACTGATCTGCTCACCCCCCCCCCCCCCACACACACACACACACACTCCAGAATAAAACCCAGGAGGCCTTCTCCAATATTGAAAGCTGGTTAAAAACCTCACAACTAATACTTAACCCCAAAAAGACTCAACGTTTGCTTTTCCATCCTACCAAAACTATTGACTCTCTTGCTGTTTTCTTTATCAGTTCTGCCAGTAACACCCAAATCTTCCCAGTATCACCCAGTAAACTTCTTGGTATAATACTTAACCAAAATCTAACTTTTGACAAACATATAGCACAAACCATATCCAAAGTCCATAAAAAACTTTGAACCCTATACCACTGCAAAAACTAAGCAAAAACACCAAAATTACTCTATCCAGAACTCACCTTCTCTCTACATTGCTCTACGCATCCCCTGTATTAACAAACCTTAACAAGACAGACCTACACAAATTGTCCCTGTACTATAATAAAATAGCTAGATTTGCAACCAACTCTAATTTCCGCTCCCACCACTGTCACTCACTAAAACAATTAGGTTGGCTAGAACTCCCCAACTTACTAAACTATAACCAACTCACCATGGCTCTTTACTTGCTTTACCACCCAAACAAGATTCCTGATCTCTCAGGCTTACTCAGCTTTCACAATTTTGCTCGCCAACTAATATACACAAACAAAGCCCTTCTTGCAGTAGCTAAGTGTAGATACAGTGTTGGTTAATCCCTCTACTCCCTCACAGTTGCTAAAATCTGGAATTCTCTTCCACCAAATATCAGATTGCAAAACAGCAGTCCCATTTTGAAAATCCAATTAAAAGCCCACCTCAATCCCATCTGGCAATGTACCTGTACTGACCATGGCTAACCCTACTACTACCATTCAGATAAATCTTCCTCAGGCACTACTCAAAGACCAAACACATAAAAAAACTACCATAATGAATTGTATTTTTAAATGTATGTATATAACTGTATATATTATTACTGTACTTTCTTACTCAAATACATTATATTTTCTGTTTTACTACTTGTACACTCTGTATATTGTACACTTCAGTAACTACTCATCATACTATTTATTTATTTATTTTATTTCACATTTGTTAACCGGGGGTGTCTGACTGAGCCAAAAAGGCTCTTTTTCAGCAGAGGCCTGGGGAGAAAAGCTCCACATAGAAAAATTACAGATAAATTTAGTTATGTAGACATAATCATTATACACACAAATTACAAAAGACATGTTTTTACAGTGGTATGCAGCACATCACCAGTTACAGTGGAGAGAACGAACAAAAAATATTAATTTAAAGTAAAGGTAATTAATAGATTTGTGGTGTACAGCTGAAATTTGGAACATAGGTAGAATACATACATAGTACACAGGTACAGTACGTAAATTGTAGATTAGCCAGTGTTTGTGAGTAAGATTGAAAACTATTAGCAAGTACTCTAGGTTTAGTATGTGTACCTTATCTGCTTTCACTAGCCTGGGGAGCAGTCATGGCACTGCCAACTTTGCTTGAGATCTTGCCTGATGAGGTCTTTAAAGGAGGCTTTGGATGATGTGTTTTGAATGCTAGTGGGGACAGTTTTCCATTTTTTAGCCACTGAACTACTGTATAGTGCATCTCCAAAGCTATTGTAGCTGTTGGTGACTTCTAGTAGTAGTTTGCTTGACGATCTAAGAGGCCCTTTGGCTGAATGATGTACTAGGTTTTTGAGGGCAGGACACTTATTGGGGAGGTAATAGATAGAATGACAGAGGCAAAGCTGATTGTAGGTTAGGAGGTTGGGCAGTTCAAGCCAGTGGAGCTATCTCAAAGCAGTATAGTGATGAGTTCTATATGAGCAATTTGCAGCAAACGGGGCAATTCTGTTATAGCAGGCTTCCATTTTGCTTAGTTCAGTTTTGTTGAGATTAGTCAGAATGGGAGATGCATAGAGTAGGGTGGATAGAAGTTGGGAGCGAGCAGTGACTGATCTTGTGTTGTTGGTAAGAAATGGTTTGATACGGTAGAGTGATCCCAACTTGGCATGTACTTTTTTAATAGTTAAGTTGAGATGGCTATCAAAATTTAGGTGGGAGTCTGTGGTTATTTCCAATAGCTTAGCCTGCGCCACTGGAGCGATTGGAGTAGCATTTGTGGAGTAGACTGTTATCGGTGTTTTTGTTAGAACTGGTTATAATCATAAACTGAGTTTTCTTTGGATTGAGGATAAGTTGGGCTTTGGTAAGGTAGTTTTCAACGTCAGAGAATGCTAGTTGAGTTGTTTGCAGGAGGATGGGAATGTTTTCTGCAGCACAGATTAAGGTAGTGTCATCTGCATACTGAATGATAGATGCATGATGTGTGGAGGTATGGAGGTCATTTGTGAAGATTGTGAATAGTAGTGGTCCTAAGATAGAACCCTGTGGGATTCCTATAGTTATGGGTAGCTGAGGAGAAGGAGAATTTTCCCATTTCACAGCTTGGTACCTGTCAGTTAAGTAGCTTTGGAACCAGGTATGTGTGGAATTTGATAGGTGATATTGGTTTAGTTTGTTTAGCAGGATTTGGTGCGAGACTGTGTCAAATGCTTTAGACATATCCAAAAAAAGTGACACCCGCAGGCCTTCATATTTGAGACGGTTTACTGTGTCAGTGAAGCAGAGGAGGGCTGTAGTGGTACTATGGGCAGGTCTGAAACCATGCTGAGTAGGTGACAGGATGTTGCTGTCTAGGCGATATTTTAGCATCTGGGTATGGATGCATTTTTCTAGGATTTTGGCCAGGGGGAGAGTAAAGCAATGGGTCTGTAGTTAAGTTCTGTGGTGGTCCCGCCTTTATGTATGGGTGTAACATAAGATATTTTCCAGAGTTTGGGCACATAGTTTTCAACAATTGATCTGTTTATGAGATTGGAGATTGGGATAGCAATAGCATCTGCTGTGAGTTTCAAGAAATAGCTGGGGAGTATTTTGGCTGCTGTTGATGAGGTTTTTAGTTTGGACAGCATGGTTTTGATTGAAGTGGTGGAAACTGTTTTGAAGGTAAAGCTTGTATTAGTGTTATTTGTGTTGGGGGGGGGGATAGTGAGGAAGAAACTGTCCTTTGATACTAAGAATAGAATTGAGTTCACAAAGTGGGATTTGAATTGTGTTTCGATGGGAACTTTAGTGTCAGGGGTGGTTGGTTTGGGGGTAGCCTTTTGGGTGGAATTTAGTAGCTGGTTTACATTTTTCCAAAATTTTTGGGGGTTGTGTTGGTATTTAGTTTGTAATGTTGAGTAGTAGGATTTTTTTGTCCAGCCTAATGCATTTTTTTGCACGGTTGCGCAGTTCTTGGTACTTAGGCTTTGTGTTTCTTTGTTTTTTTGATAGTAAAGCCAGGCAGTGTCTCTGGACTTGAGGATTTGTTTGGTTTCTTTACTGAGCCAGGGGTTTGTAGAGGTTCTAACCTTGATTTTGTGCAATTGAGTGACAGTGTCTACGTGTTGTAGAAATGTTTTATTGAAATATGCTACAGCCTGGTCAAGTGGGAGGGTTTTTAGGGGGGTCCAGTCACAGTTGCAGAGTAAAGTGTTGAGGACCTCAGGAGAGATTTTTTTTGTGTTTCTAGTGGATATATAGTTAGTGGTTTTGCATATGCTTGTTCTACTACGTATAAAGTATATTATGTTGTGATTACTTAAGGTGTCTGAGAGACTGCCTGCATGGGTGTACAATGTGGGGTTGTTAGTTAGGACCCAGTCAAGGATGGATTCCCTTTTAGATTTTTTATCACATCTAGTTGGAATTTGGACTACCTGCTGGTAGCCATGGAGATTTATTAGATTACTTGTTGGTTCTGATATACACGTGAACCAATCTAGGTTGAAGTCCCCCAGAATAAGGGTTTCTTGTGAGTATGTGGAAGAACACCAGGATAAGAAGTCTTCAAGGCTAGCAGGTGTATTACCAGGTGGAATATAGATCACAATTGTGGTGATGACCTTTTTAGGGTGAAGTTGAGATAAGTATGTCCCAATTATTGGGGGAAGGGTAGGAGTTTGGTAATTGACATGCAGTTCATAGGTTCATAGGTTCAAACTATACCCATTATTTTTCTGTGCCTCTTGACACTGAGGTAATCCTGGGGGTATATCTGCGTCTCCCATCCATTGGTCAAGATTTCTCTTGAACAAGGCCAGAGTCTTTGGGTGATGAATCTATCCCTCCAGCACGTCTATTAATAGCCGTGTCAAGGTTTAAGTCTCCCGCCCTTGTGGCTCTGATGGATCTAGATTTTTGAGGTGAAGCATATTCATCAAATCTGGGTTTGACATGGCCTTGTATGTTAGGCAAAGGTCACCTCTGAGCAACTGAATAGAGCTGGAGTTCTTTCAGTCGGGCAGCATAGGACAGATTTTTGAGACCCTTTATCCTTTTGGTGAGGAACTTTTGTGGCCTCTCCAGCTGCTGCAAGTGTCGGGTCAGATACATTCGAATGGGGCATTGTACTCAATCATTGGTCTGATGAGTGATGAGTAAAGGGAGACTATGACCTCCCTTGATCTAGATGAGAATCCCTTCATGATAAGGTGGGCAATGTAGAAGGTCTTCCTAACTACTTTAGCTACATGGGTGTCGAATGACAGACTACTATCAACCTGGGTCCCCAGGTCCCTGATAACTTCTTCTGTGCTCAGTGGATTGCCACCTATTTGGTAGCTAGGGGTAACCTTGTTTTGGCTCTGGCACCAGTTATCCGTTTCTGTGAGACCCTTCTGAAGGATATCTGTGTCAAGTTTGCAGTCATCTGCAAACTTTGTCATAACCCTCCTGTGTTTGCTTGTACTTGGAAAAGTAGATGCCAAACAAGAGTGGGCCCAGGACTGAGCCCTGTGGGACACCACTTGTGACAGGCTTTGAGTCTGACATGTCTGACCCTGTGGGTTCTGTCACTCAGCCAGTTTGCAACCCATCTTGTGATGTATGGGTTGACATTTAAGCTGATGAGTTTTTCAATGATACCCAATGGGGTTTGTATCGAAGGCCTTAGCCAGATCGAGGTAGGCTGTATGGACTGCCTTTCCCTCATCAATGGCTTTGGTGACTGTTTGAAAAAGTCAACCAAGTTTAAAAGGCATGATCTGCCTTTGACAAAGCCAAACTGGGTTGGATCCAAAGTCTGCAAATTCCCTATGTCTTTATTTATGAGGTCCATTATGATCCTCTCCATGGCTTTGCAGATAAGGCTTGTCAAGCTAATGGGCGGTAATTCAGGGTGGTGGAGGCACACGCCTTTGTGAAGTGGTACCACAGTTGCAGTGCGCCACAGAGGTAAGACTTTGATTAAACAGCTGTCCTAGCTGTGGGTTTAATTCCTCATTGAGTTCATGGAGCACACAGCGGGGACACCATCAGGTCCCATGGATGCTGTGTTTTTTGCTTTGGAGAGAGCAGTTCTCACTTGGGCTGGAGATGTTTGGGGGCTGCAATCGTTTGGTATAGATATCTCTCCTTTTGGGGGGAGAAGTTTGCACTGAACCTGTCAGCCAGTATGTTGGCAATGTCTGTAGGATCAGTAATCTTCACATCATTTTGAACTAGCTCTGAGCATATCTGGGAGTTTCCTCCCAGGTTTCTAACATAGCTAAAGAAGGCCTTATGATTGTCTTTTGAGTCTTTAGCTATTTTTCTCTCGAAATTTGCTTTGGATGATTTTATGAGAGCTCTTAGTTTTTACTTATAGTGATCAAGGGTGTCTTACCTTTTAAGGATTTTGCTCTATCTTGTAGTAGCTTCCTCCTTTTGTTGTAGAGTTTGTTTATGGCTGGGGTCCACCAGACTGGATGCTTGCCTTTGGTACAAAGAGTCTTTGTTTTGCTTGGGATTGCCTTATCCATGCAGTCCTGCAGGTGCTGGTAGAAGGCATTTGTAAGTGATTCAGCGGCTTGAGTACTGTTTCCTTAAAGGAGACCACACTAGTCTTTAGAAGTGTGAAGTCGGCTTTTGAGAAGTTCTTTACTGTGGTCTTTTTATTTCAGGTGGGGTGGGATGAGGACCTCCAGCGAGATTTTGTGGTCTGATCTCACCAGTGAGGGGTACACCTCCGGTGTTGAACATTGTGCTCCCATGTTCGTGATGATGAGATCAAGTATGTTATCTCCTCTTGTGGGGATGGTGACTAGTTGTTCCATGGCATTTGAATTTATGAATTCCAGGAACTTTTAGGCTAGGGTGTTTGGGCTTGAGTAGTGTTCCCAGTCTATATTAGGGTAATTGAAGTCACCTAGTATGATGGTGTTTGGTGATACATTTATCCCCTCTAGTGTTTTCAGGAAGGCCATGTGAGGTTCCTGAGTTTGTGAGGGTGGCCTGTAACATGCTACAATTTGCAGAGCAGTCTTGCCTATGGTTAATTGCACCTGGATGGTCTCCGATGCATCGTGCGTTGCCACCAGTCTTGAGGTGTGGGTGTCCTTGATGAATATGGATACCCCCTCCTTTCTTGGTATTGTCCAGATTTTGGGGCGGGCATGATATGAGGTAAAACCTGATAGTGCGGGGTGCTCTCAGGAGCCTTGAACCAGGTTTCTGTCACAGCACAGACATCGATGTTCTCCATACTGAGAAGGGCCTCGGCATTTTGAGATTTAGACTTCTGGCATTGAGCAGCATTACCCTTAGTTTTTCCTTTTTGTGTTCTAGGGTGGTAGGTTTAGAATTTGAGCCTTGCCTAAAAAGGCACTATGGGGTGGCAAGAGCCTTTGCCAATATCCGGAATCCCAGGGGTGACAGGTGCAAGCGCGTGGCTTGTCCAGCATGTCATCCCAGGCAGACAGACACTGGATCCCCTTTGAATGACACCAGTGTTTAAGCCAATTGTTAAAGCTGATCATCTTATCTCTGTATTGTGGCATCATTCTTGGTGAAGGTAGGATACTGCTCAAGGTCAGGGTCTTACCTGTCTGGGCTACATAATCAGAGAGCTCCTCAATGTCTCTTTCATGTAGTCCAAGGCTCAGGTCATTTACACCAGCGTGGACAATGACTGAATCATATTTGTACCTGCGGTTGAGAGACCTGAGTGCTTGCGTTATGTGGCGGATTCTAGCGCCCGACAGGCAGCTTACTGTGACCTTCTCCTTACTCAGTCTGGTGAGCGCGTCGTCAGTGTGTCTGACTATGGAGTCACCAATGACTAGTGTGTCTGGCATTGTGTTTGGCCTTAAGGGCTGTGACTGTTTGACACTCTGACTGTGAGGTCTATGTGTTGCAGGTGTTGTGTTCTGAGGTGGTGGTTGTTTGGGTGTCTGCTTTGGTGGCCTCTGCTGTTTTGGTAGATTTTGATCAGAGCCTCCGAGTATGTCTTTGTGTGTTTATGTGTATGATTTGAGGTTGTAATGGTAATATGTGAGACTGGGTCTATAGTGTGTGTGGTAACCTTCTCCTCCTGACTGGTCTTGCCAGTCCTATGTTGACTCAGCCTCCAGTTTGGCCCGTGTAGTTGCATCTCATGTATTTGTGTTTTGTGGGAGGAGGAGAGGGTTGTCTGTGTACATGAGGCAATTGTAACATTGCCTCAATATTCAGGTTCACCAGCTGAGCAGGAGAGGACACTAGCAACTGATCTCGACATGCTAGAAGGAATAGACAAAAACTTTAAAAAGATTCCGGGACGTGGGTGACCGAGAAATGGGGTTGCCTTTTTGGGGTACTATCTATGACAAGAGTGCCGTATCAAGGTAATAAGTACTGTAGGAGCAAGTGCTACGTTTAACAGATAGAGAATAGTCTACTTGGAGTCAAGTAGAGATGATCTTTTAATTATAGGATACGCTGATTAGATCAGTAGTATAGTTCGAGGAAGGTAGTTTTAAGGAAAATTTGAAGAGTGGACTTTAGGTAGCGAATAGTTTAAACCTGCTTAAGCTGCCCTAGTGTGCAACAGTAGCAACTCGCTAAATCGGCGTGCTTTATAGCAGGGGCTGGAAAAGACAGGAAATGACCCAAATTGGCCAACAAACCACAAGTCACTGCCTAAACCACTCCTCCGAGGACAAATGAAGGAGTTATGGAAATGACCCTAGTGGCCAATAAAACTACAGTTTCAAGTCAGTAACCACCTCTCCGGGGGCAGGGAAGCTGCTCAATGTTAGTCACTCCCACTGATAAACACAGAGACCCTCCTTCAGCCCAAGCAAAATGGCCTCACAGAAACTTTCAAACAGTTCAGGAACAGCAAGCCTGTAACTGAACTTTTAACTCTCAGAAAAGTGGGAAAAAAGCAAGATTTTTTTTTTGTTTTGTTTTTACAGAGATAGCAGAGGTTCACAAGTAATATCAAGTTATAACAGTGCAGTAAAATGACCCACACAAGAGTGCTAGGTCAAGGACAGAAAATATGCAAGTTTTAAGAAAACGATTTAAAATTAAGTGCAAACAGGAAATTCAGCAAACAGCTTTTGGTTGTGCTCTAAATACAGCTACTAATACAGAAATCAAGTTTAACAAGCCAGAAAATGCTCAAGCTAGGCAGCTATGCAGAAAAACTTAGCAAATAAACAGAGAAAAAATACTTAAAATCTCAAAGTGGCTCCCTCTCTTCTTCTCAGCTTTTTCCTCTTGGAGGGTGCTTCACCAACAGCCAACAAGCCTGAAAAGACGCTCAAACCCTAGGCAACTAGGTTTTAAGAGAGGAAGATGAAGGAGTTATGGAAATGACCTAGTGGCCAATAAAACTACAGTTTCAAGTCAGTAACCACCTCTCCGGGGCAGGAAGCTGCTCAATGTTAGTCACTCCCACTGATAAACACAGAGACCCTCCTTCAGCCCAAGCAAAATGGCCTCACAGAAACTTTCAAACAGTTCAGGAACAGCAAGCCTGTAACTGAACTTTTAACTCTCAGAAAAGTGGGAAAAAGCAAGATTTTTTTTGTTTTTGTTTTTTACAGAGATAGCAGAGGTTCACAAGTAATATCAAGTTATAACAGTGCAGCAAATGACCCCACACAAGAGTGCTAGGTCAAGGACAGAAAATATGCAAGTTTTAAGAAAACGATTTAAAATTAAGTGCAAACAGGAAATTCAGCAAACAGCTTTTGGTTGTGCTCTAAATACAGCTACTAATACAGAAATCAAGTTTAACAAGCCAGAAAATGCTCAAGCTAGGCAGCTATGCAGAAAAACTTAGCAAATAAACAGAGAAAAAATACTTATAATCTCAAAAGTGGCTCCCTTCTTCTCTCAGCGTTTTTTCCTCTTGGAGGTGCTTCACCAACAGCCAACAAGCCTGAAAGAGGCAACTAGGTTTTAAGAGAGGAAGATGAAGGAGTTATGGAAATGACCCCTAGTGGCCAATAAAACTACAGTTTCAAGTCAGTAACCACCTCTCCGGGGCAGGAAGCTGCTCAATGTTAGTCACTCACACTGATAAAGACAGAGACGCTCCTTCAGCCCAAGCAAAATGGCCTCACAGAAACTTTCAAACAGTTCAGGAACAGCAAGCCTGTAACTGAACCTTCTTAACTCTCAGAAATGTGGGAAAAGCAAGATTTTTTTTGTTTTGTTTTTACAGAGATAGCAGAGGTTCACAAGTAATATCAAGTTATAACAGTGCAGTAAATGACCCCACACAAGAGTGCTAGGTCAAGGACAGAAAATATGCAAGTTTTAAGAAAAACGATTTAAAATTAAGTGCAAACAGGAAATTCAGCAAACAGCTTTTGGTTGTGCTCTAAATACAGCTACTAATACAGAAATCAAGTTTAACAAGCCAGAAAATGCTCAAGCTAGGCAGCTATGCAGAAAAACTTAGCAAATAAACAGAGAAAAATACTTAAAATCTCAAAGTGGTTCCCTTCTTCTCTCTTTTTTTCCTCTTGGAGGGTGCTTCACCAACAGCCAACAAGCCTGAAAGAGATGAAGGAGTTATGGAAATGACCCTAGTGGCCAATAAAACTACAGTTTCAAGTCAGTAACCACCTCTCCGGGGCAGGAAGCTGCTCAATGTTAGTCACTCCCACTGATAAACACAGAGACCCTCCTTCAGCCCAAGCAAAATGGCCTCACAGAAACTTTCAAACAGTTCAGGAACAGCAAGCCTGTAACTGAACTTTTAACTCTCAGAAAAGTGGGAAAAAAGCAAGATTTTTTTTTTGTTTTGTTTTTACAGAGATAGCAGAGGTTCGTTATAACAGTGCAGTAAATGACCCCACACAAGAGTGCTAGGTCAAGGACAGAAAATATGCAAGTTTTAAGAAAAACGATTTAAAATTAAGTGCAAACAGGAAATTCAGCAAACAGCTTTCTCTAAATACAGCTACTAATACAGAAATCAAGTTTAACAAGCCAGAAAATGCTCAGAAAACTTAGCAAATAAACAGAGAAAAATACTTAAATTCTTCTCTCAGCGTTTTTCCTCTTGGAGGTGCTTCACCAACAGCCAACAAGCCTGAAAAGCGGCTCAAACAGGCAACTAGGTTTTAAGAGGAAGATGAAGGAGTTATGGAAATGACCCTAGTGGCCAATAAAACTACAGTTTCAAGTCAGTAACCACCTCTCCAGGGGGGGAAGCTGCTCATGTGTTAGTCTCCCACTGATAAACACAGAGACCCTCCTTCAGCCCAAGCAAAAATGGCCTCACAGAAACTTTCAAACAGTTCAGGAACAGCAAGCCTGTAACTGAACTTTTTTAACTCTCAGAAAAGTTGGACTTGTACAGTAAGGCAGTTCCACCCCCTTTACGAAGTGGTCTGTCATGTCTAATGATATTGTAGCTGGTAGGGAGAATTTCTGAGTTAGCTATGTTTTTATATAGCTGGGTTTTTGTTAAAGCAACTATGTCTGGGGGAGTAGTGTGCTATTGTAGCCTGGAGTTCAGGTATTTTATTTTTGATACTTCTAATATTAATATTTAGCATTAAAAGATGGTTGGTTTTGCTGCTGTTGTTGATTTGCTCAGGGATGAAGATAGTTGGGGTGTTATGTTCTGACATTTGTGTTGGAGCAGTTTGTGTTGGACAGGATGGATATGGGCCTGGGTTGGGGTGAATGTCCTCACTTATGTTATGTTATGCCTGATGTTAAAATGGTGATAAAGATGTTGGAGTTTGGTGATGAGTGTGAGGAAGTATTGTGTTCTTTTGGAGTAGGAATGAGAGCATATGTGTTTAGTTTTGAATTGGTCTGTTATGTAGTTCTTGAACAGTTATGGGCAGATATTGCTATAATGTGCGGTGTCTGTACATGAGTGCATAATGTAGTGTTGTGCTACTAAGTTTAGAGATATTGCTAGATTGATAACTTGTGGTGTTATAAAGAATTATGAGTAGACAGACTAGACTTAGCTATGTGATAGTCATGGTTACAAAGTTTAAGTTGGGTCTAGGTGGGGGGTCTGAATAGGAATTATAGGTTTGCACTATATGTGGATGGGTAAGTAGTGTGGATGATGTAAAAAATGTCTAGTGGGAATGAGAGTGATTGGGAGTATTTTGTGTGGAGCAAGTTGGTGTGGTATAATTTGATCTGACTTGAGGAGTTGTGATGGGTGGAGGTGATGTGAAGTTGAGCTGTGGGTGTGGCTGTGATTACTTTAAATTTAGAGGTAGTGGGGGCGGGAGGTAATAGGGGGCAGGGGAGCAGAGAGAGCCCGAGCATTAGCGAGGGCAAACAGAGCGGGCCAGTGCCCACCGAGACAAGAGTAACAAATAAGTATTACTTTACAAATCTTTGACACTTTAAACAAATTCCTGAGGTCTAATGGCTTACCAGCAAGCATAATGTAATTGCTGAAGAGCACTTGTGTCCTGGTGGAAGACTAGAAATTTAAAGATGGCTCCATGCTCAGCAGGATTCTAATGTAGACTTAGTATTGGGGGAGGGAGATAGCACAAGGGGTGGAATGCAAAGAAACCAGAGAGGCAATTAGTGGAAATCAGTGAAGGCTACAGAGGGGATAAGTAATAATTCAAACTACCTGTAAAGTGAAGGAGAGAAGAGCTAGCAAAGTTTATTAAGGTTGGGAATGTGTCTTCACATTGACTTGCTGATTAGTAACCAGTATGTGCACAGATTAGAGTAGGGAGATACATTAGCAATGAAGGGGAATGTAAAGAGATGCAAATAAACAGGTGGGCCTCCAAGTGATACAAACTAAGGCAGAAAGCACTGAGAGAGCTGCTTGATGGTTAATTTAGTCACAAGCATCTGAATTAAATGTATACTGTCTATTGGACAGTTAGGATTACTGTACTAGCTGGGGGGGTGCACAATGCTACAACAGTCAGTTTTATTAGCATGCTGAAAACTACTAAGAAATACTGCTAATGTAATAGCTTCACACTCATAAAAAATACAAGTAGAATTCCTGGGTGGACTGACCCTGCTCTTGAGGCTCAAAATGTATATCCTTGTTTAGTTTTGCAGTACTGATTCCTTCTTATACTGTATGGGTGGAGTGGTAGCCGCAGACTGCAGATTTGTTTGAGTGTGCTCCTGCTCTTGAGGCTCAAAATGTATATCCTTGTTTAGTTTTGCAGTACTGATTACTGAATACTATGCTATTATATACTATTTTTTTTGCTCTAATTTGTACTCATCTCTGACTTTTGTATTTTTATAATATTGTGGAGCTTTTGTATTTTTTATGATTGCCATGTATGTAGAGCTTTTCTCCCCGGGTATCAACTGAAAATGGGCATCTGATTGCCCAGTCAGACCAACCCAATAATCAAATATAAAGTAATAAAATAAAAAAAAAGTTCTAGACATACAGCTATAGAAAATGTACATGCAGTAGTGAGGTACAAGACTACAGAAAGAATGGTATAATAATCATTTAAAACAAAAACAAACACATTGTATATCTACAGCACTACACACACATATGCACAAACACTTATTTATTTATTTATTATTTATTTGCAGTTGGTTTACCAGGATAGTCCATTGGGCCAAAAGAACCCGTTTTCAATGGAGTCCTGGGGAGAAAAGCTCCAGCACAGACAAAACTTAGTTACATACACAAGATTGCTAAATATTATTATTTTATACAAGTAGTGGAAAAAACATTTAGCTCAGAAAAATTCAAGAAGCATTCAAAACAAACAATAAAAGAAGATTAATGAGAAGTACGTGAGCTGAGACAATAAGTTGAATTACGTAGCAGAGTTGTGTTGGAGAAGGAACACAACATTACATTACAGAGTAACTGTTCAGAAGGGAAACATGCTTTGTTAGGAAAAGTTAAGTCTCAAAGTATACAGGAGGTAAGATACCATATATTTATGAGGGGTGGGAGCAAGAACAATCCCATTGGGACCTGAGATATGAATGAAGAGATTTTTTGAATATGTAGTGATTAGAGGTGGTACGGATGCATGGTGGGAGTGAGTTCCAGAGACGGGAAAGGTTAGAGGATAATAGGTGTTTACCTGGGGGATAAGATGGTTTATGGACTTCTAGTAGGTTTTGATTGTTGGACCTTAAGACTCTATTTGGAAGGTACATTTTGAAGGCAGAAGACAGAGAGGGACAGAGAGAGGGATTGAGAATGAGCTTATGAGCTAAGGTCAGCTGTATATAGATAAGATGATTAGGTAGTTCGAGCCAATTTAGTTTTTGGAGAGAGGAACACACTAAGAATATGGTTGCTTTTGCACCTTCATAATCTTATAATTTATAAAATGCAAGAGAGTGAAAGGCTTATTACTGTACCTTATTTACCCAGGTCACCTACCTAACTGTAAATAAGAAAACAGGCCTGCAAAGTCTAGAAATGTTAATCACTATAGCCTGATGTATTCTGTAAGGCACAACATAAACAGCAAATTACGCAAGATATTTTGTTAAGGGATGCTGGAGCCAACATTAAAACAACCGAAATATAAGTTGTTTACTAACGATAGTACTGCTCACTGCAAACTAGCAGTAATCTGCCCACAAGGTCTTAATAGCTGATCATTTAAATATCAACAGCAGTAACTTAAGAACCAAACAACAAATAAGCTTATTTTAGTTCATACTTGGGTTATAGGTTAGCCCAGAGTTTCTTCCCTGCTGTGATCTGCTGTGCTGCAGTGAGCTGTAGACTGCTTAGTGTCAGTGTCTGGGCTGTTTTAGAATCACAGTTTGCCACTGCAGGTTACACTTAGAAGAAGCTACCCTATGAGTCTTAGAGCAGGCTTTTCTGAACTGGTTACACTGAATGCAGCCCGATAAAATTATCACTTAGCTTAGGCCAAGTTCCCCTAGGAGGATGAAAGCATACTGACAGCAGACAGCAGCTGTGCTTCAGAAAAAAGCCATTCATTGTAGGTCCTTACCTGACTGCAGAATTGGTCCTAGTGATTTCATGGCTCGCTTCAGTAGCACTGGAATTCTCATCACAGAAATCCTTGTCTGATTTCCACACTGGAGAAACCTCATTTGTCAAAACCTGTTTTTTTTTGTTCGTTACAACTTGCTGCCGTAATACATTTTATAAAACCTTCTGAACACTTGTCCAGTGTTAGGAGATTGACATTTATGGCCTGATCTATTCTTTGTTCATGTTTAAATAATTAAATTACCAAACAGTGAAAATATGATAGTTTGACCTTATTTCCATTAGTGTTGCCAGTAGAAATCCAAATAAGCAACTGGACTAGTTTTCCACAGCAGGAGTTAAGTGAAATGACACAGTGGAAGGAAACATTGTGCATATGTTCTAAACCTGGCCATGAGAAACCAGCCAAGACCTTTAATAGTAAAGATGCAATATTATCAGAGCTGATTCTGACAAAACTCTGGCAGAAGGACAAAGTACCAAAAGCTGGAGACAGTAGAATGTTTGTGGAAATTAATTACTCAGATAACACCAGGTAGAACAGGAGTAAATTTATTTCACTAATCAAGGAATGTCAAGAAGCAGTTGAGATTCAGGCTGTTGTATCCATCTGTTTTCAGAATATTTTTTCCTGGAGGGTCAGAGTCATTTTTGATGCATAGCATGCCAAGGAGGGAATGCAAAATGTTAAGTTACTGCTACCACGTTAAGTTACTGTTTGAGCCAATCTTCATTTTCCCCTGGAGAGCACTGTGCTTTGGCTGTAAGCAGCCCCCCCCCCCCACCACCACCACACACATCTTCCACTTTCTCTTATTCCCTTCTGTTAGCAAATAGTATCCATAACTGAGCAATACTGTGTGTTTGTTAATTTAAACTATGACCACAGTAGCCTACTGATACAAGGTTATCCTGTTTTTCCATCTGAGAAATTAAGAAAAGACTTACAATTTCAGAGCAGTCCTTGGTCAATTGTGATTGTTTCTTAACACATACTTGTCTTGCTTTGTGATTGTTTCCAGCCCCTCATACTAGACCCTAACAGGGTCTCTACCTGCTTCACTCCCCACCCTGCCCCTTATTCCCTCCCGCCCACAGTGGTCCCACCTTTATTGCACTCAAACCCCTCCCATCTTTCCAATAGCCAACCACAGCGCTAACCCAACACTACCTCCTCCATATTCCCTCTACTGTCACAACTCCTCAACTGACATGTACAAGCATACCATTCCTTTGCTCACTGCATGCACTCTCCTTGCATATCTTACATTCTACCAAAGCTCCATCATTCCCCCACTTAACCACTACCACTGTACTACTACTCACACCACCACCCATGTCTCACCCATACTCAGCTCCCCTCCCACCAGCTCAAGAACCATCCCTATGCACCCCCCACATATTCTACCAACTATATAACTCAAACGTAAAGCATCCCTACGACTTAACATAGTAACCCTCCCACCATACCTATTACCCACAGAGCACAATCATAAAGTTTCCATTATAAACAAACACATTCAAAAACTGATAAAACTAATAATCTCATGCATATCAAAACTAGCCCTAAGTGGAGACATCCACCCCAACCCTGGCCCTACCATCTCCAGCCCCAATCCTCATAATCAGACTAGAAACCACAACTTCTCCCATATTACAGCCAATAGAAAGCCAAGTGACTTCCTTCTACTAAGCCTAAATATTAGAAGTATATCCAACAAAGTCCATGAACTCCATGCCACCATTGACTTATACTCCCCAGATATTGTCATCCTGACAGAAACCTGGCTAAAACCTCACATTACCAGTGAGCAAATACTCCCTACAGGTTATGGCATACTAAGAGTAGACCAGCTAAACAAAAAAGGAGGTGGTGTAGCTATAATATTTAAACAGCATCTAAACATCCAGATCTTAAAATCATCAGCTCCACAAATAGGCAATGAAGAAATAATATATACCAACCTCAAAATTAACCAAAACAAAACCATCAACATAATTGGATGCTACTTCCCACCTGGCCAAAACATCCCTCCACTAGAAAACCTCCTCAGCTGGTCTTCCCACCATCTCCCCCAAGAAACTATCATCTTAGGTGATTTCAATATTGACTGGCAATCCTGTTCTGGCAACAATCCAACCCATCATGTACACCTTCATGGCTTCACCCAACTAGTCCAGTCACCAACAAGGATAAATAAAACTCCAGCAAGCACACTACCCTGGATTGGATACTAGTCAGTAAGAACTCCCAGTCATATATAACAGGCTGCTTATCAGATAGCCTCAGTGATCACTCCCCAACATTCCTACTCAAAAAATGCCTGTACCAAGCTAAACCTGTCATCTATCGTCAAATACGTAAAAAAATAAACTTTAACCCACTCACATTCATCTCATCCCTCAAAGAATGTAACTGGCATGCTCTAAAGTACCTCAGTCTAGATGACGCAGTTGAATTTTTTAATACTACCTTCCTGAACATCCTTAATTACCATGCCCCCATAAGATTTTCCAGAACCAAAGCACAACCCTCCCCATGGCTACAGAAAACCACTAAGTCAGAAATGAAAAACAGGGATAAAGCCTGGGAGCACTGGCGCAAAACCAAAACCCCGCAGCTAGACAAACATTCCTAGAACTACGCAACAGAGTCAAAAAGCTAATAAAACAGGACAAATTCCAATACTACCAGTCTGCCCTAGACTCCTCACAGCACAGCCCCAAACAATTCTGGTCCTCCATAAACTCCATCCTCCACCCAGGTAAAGTCAGTACCCCTCCTCCTAACATCCCTCACTCCTCAGAAAATATTGCTACCTCATTCAATACACACTTCACCCAAACCATATTATCACTAGCTAAACAACACAACCCCCATCCCCTCCAACCCACACCTTCAACTAGTAATCTCCTCACTGCCTTCTCTTTTTCTCCTGTACCTACCTCCAACATAAAAAAACTCTTAACTAAACTTAAACCCACCAAATTAGCAGCAGACAACCTCCCAAGTGAATACCTACAAATCGCAGCTGATGCTCTGGCCTACCCAGTATCCATCTTGATTAACTGATCTCTGTCAGAAAGTTACATTCCCACATTGTGGAAAGTCTCTCATATAATTCCCCTCCACAAAGGTGGACCCTCTGCAGAACTAACCAATTACCGCACCATAGCTATTCTCTCTCCACTCTCCAAAATACTAGAGAGATGCATACACTCTCAGGTCTCACACTACCTCCTTACTAACAACCTCCTTTCCAGTACTCAGCATGGTTTCCGACCAAACCATAGCACCACCACTGCCTTACTTTCCTTTACTAACATTATCCTTCAGCATAAAAACAATGGCTATCTCTCCTCTGCTACTTTCCTAGATCTATCTAAAGCATTTGACATGGTCCCACACAAACCACTTATCTCTGTCCTCAATAACCTATCCTTCTCACAATCAGTCACCAACTGGTTTCAGAGTTACCTCTCTGACCGCCAACAATCCGTTGTATGGCAGAATGACATATCTCCCCAACTACCTGTCTCCATAGGGGTTCCCCAAGGATCCATCCTTGGACCCCTACTTTTCTCTGTTTACACCAATAATCTAGCCTCTGCCACCAAACATGGCACACTCATTCAATACGTAGATGACTCAACCATCATCTGCTCAGCCCAGTCCCTACCCAAACTGCAAAAAGTCAGACAGGAAGTCTTTTCCTCTGTTGAAGCATGGTTATCCGATGCCCAATTAAATACTCAACTCAAACAAAACTAAACTACTCATCTTCCAACCCACCAAACATACTCAAAACAACTCTCACTTTAACATCACAGCAAAAGACAACACCACTATATACCCAACTGAACACACCAAATTGCTAGGAGTGGAAATAGACAATAAACTAAAATTTGACATTCACATATCCATGACCATAAAAAAGTCCACAGAAAACTAGGCACATTATACAGAAATAAACAATTTCTCACCAAAGCAGCAAAGATTTCAATAGCAAATTCCCACCTTATCTCCACCCTACTTTATGCCTCTCCAGTATATACCAACCTAAGGCAATGTGATCTAAACAAGCTAGAGACCTGCTACAACAAAATCGCCAAATTCACCACAGGGGCATCCTACCGTAGTCACCACTGTCTCTCACTTGCTGAACTGGGCTGGCTTGAACTCCCTCACCTCCTTCAGTGGTCTCAACTCTCACTCGCCCAGAAACTAGTAAACCATCCACTAAATGTCCCATCCCTCCAGAATCAACTCCAACCCTATCACACCACCAGACCACTAAGATCCAGCAACAAAAATCACTTGCAGATCACTAAAGCCAATAACTCTGCTGGTGAAGCACTATTCTCTTGCGCCATAGCCAAATTATGGAACTCACTCCCACCCATAATTACCTCCGTACCATCTTGCACCAACTTCAAAACTTTATTAAAAACACACCTAAAAACATGCTGGCTATGCCTTTGCAACTCCCACTCTAATATCATCCACCCCATCCAACTACTACCTTTCTTTCACCTCCACTAACTACCTTGATGATAGCAAGCTCAGATGCTCATAAGCCTAGTACTTATTATACAGCAAGAACTTTTCATTGTTACATTTGTTAATAACTGTTATTTACTTCACTGATAAAGATTCTAGTTGTCTACTGATGTACTATGTTCTTCATCTGTAAATATGTTGTAAGTAATTTCTATGTTAAATTGTTAATCGCTATGTAATCCAATGTGTAACTACTGTCTGTTTATTTTGCTGTGCAGCTTTTCTCCCCGGGCCTCCGCTGAAAATGGACCCACGTCCAGTCTGACACTCCCGGTCAACAAATTTAAATAAATAAATAATAAATAAATAAAAGTTTGTCCATCAAAAAGTGAGCTATCAAACAGGAGGGGATTCTGCTTCTAATTCTTTTACTAATAAAGCTCATTGAGAGACTACTGCCAGTGAAACCTTTTCCAGTGTTCCAAAGCAAAATGCTTGAGGGACAGGAAAAATCACAAGAGTTGACTAGAAGAACTAAGAGTGCGTTGGAAATGAACAAGAAACTGGATTTGGAAGATGGAGATCAACACAAAAAAGACCAGCAACTCAGAAACAAGTGAATATATGTGGGATTACAAAGCATCAGTAACATTTGTGAAGTATGACAGAACAAGAAAACCTGGAAATATTGGACTTTTTGACTTTATTAAACTTGTAGGGGACTCAAAAGAATATGAAATTTCATGTCATTAATGTTTGGAAGAACATTAAGGATAGGGGAAGAGGAAGGAAAGAGGTAGCTGCAAGTAAAACAAATTTTGTTCTTAATATTTCTATAAAATATGACCTATATTGCATGCAGTAAAGTAAAGCTTTTTCAGTTATTTTTGTGTGTAGTAGGGATGTCCCATTTTATCTCCTCCTCCTTTCTTTCTTTGTTCAGTTTTAAGAAATGTAGGCACTGCAATGTAAAAAAAGAAGAAACCCTGGACAAAAGTGTTAGTAGAATTGATATGCTTTTGTCTTACTTTTGCATAGGGGAATGACTGGATTAAGGCCCATCACTTGATCAAATAACGCAACTGCAGCGGTGGTGGTGCTGCAGTAGTGTTGTCGCTTCACAGAAAGATGTTGTCCTGTTTGATGCTCAGCTAGAGCGTCTTCTGTGGGGAGACATGGGTGAATGGGAGTACCTTCGTTGAAGGTTGTGCATCAGGGCTGGCAACTCTGCATGTAAAAATCTACTGCCAATCATTAGCGGACCGGAGTTCCGCTGTGGCGACCCCTAACCGGGAAAAGCCGAAAGACACAACAACTTGATCAAATAACACAGTTTAAGGGGAATGCAAGTAAATCAATAAACATTGAATACAATGAAGGTTTTCCACTATCAAATTAATGTTTGCAGTGCAACAAGGGAAATTTGTGGTGGAAGGCAATTGCATATCTGATTTTTGTGTTTCTATGGAGACAAACTGATAAGAGGGCAATAAAAACAGAACACTTCTTTCTTAAAAATGGCTAGGAGATAATGTTTCCGGAAAGTATTCAAGCTGTTTTCTACATCTAGGAGAGAAATAAAGATAGGACAAAAACAGACAGCACTTAGTGGAAGTAGAAGCACAGGCTGTATCATGTCTTAGTTATGGATAACCTTCATTACAGGTTAATTCAAACTAGTGATTGTGGCTGTCAATTGAAGTTGCATTTTATGCAATAAAGGAACGAAAGTACACAATATACACGGTGGTCTGTTGTGTTTCCTAAAGAGAATGGTTCTTTTCTGTTTGTTTGGAGTGGTTTATACATCGGACTTTATCAGTTTTTATTTGAAACAAAGTTAATGAAGATAAACAAAGGCGATAGCTGTAAACTACATACTTACATATGGGTACTGCTGAACTAATTTGTATCATTACATGATAAAATGAAGTACTCAAGAATATGGATTAAAAAGGATTCTGCTATGTGAGCTAAAGATATGTGAGAAGTGACTAAACGAAAGGTAATACAAAAACTGAGAAATTGGAAGCTCTGTTTTATGGATATGGATAGCAAGATACAATCAGTGAACATTTTTTAGTAGTTTTATACACAGGTCAGGCATATTTTTATCAATCGGAGAAGTTGTAGATAGCCTAGTACCTACCTATGAACCTATTAATTTCTATCAGCCCTGGGGCCTATATAAGCCTAGCTAAAAAAGTTCCCTGGCTTTCGCCACCCAAGAAAGTTATTTTCCTACACCCCTGTCTAGAAGAGCCACAGAAGTGATCCCCGGGGTGAATTTCCTATTTCCCATCCAATTGTCGAGATTTTTCTTAAAGAAGGCTAATAAGGAGCTTTGCTTGACTGTTCTAGAGCATGGGAAGTCTCTGGGACAGGAATCTATCCCTCCAGCATGTTCTGTTTATTGTGGTGGCAAGGTTTAGGTCCCTGGAATATGTGTGGTGGGATTGGGGTTTCTTTAAGTCTAGCATGTCCAACAGATCTGGGTTTAACTGGCCTCTGAGTAGGCGATAAGCAACAGAGTAGAGCTGGAGTTTTTTTAGATGGTCTGCATATGGCATCTGTTTTTCTGTAGCCTTTCTAGTTGTTGTAGATGTCTTGCGAGGTACATGCCAAATGGGGCATTGTACTCTATAATGGGTCTGATGAGGGAAGAGTATAGAGGAACAATGACCTCTTTTTTTCTGGAGGTGAACCCCTTTGTGATGAGGTGTGCCACGTAGAAGGATTTTCTGACTACTGTGGTGATGTAATTATCAAAGGAGAGACTACTGTCCACCTGTGTCCCAAGATCTCATCACACTTTTGGTGTTTAGTAGGCTACTGCCTATGTGGTAGTTCATGGGTACAGTGTTTTTCCAATAGGGGATGACAGTGGACTTCTTGACATTGAGTTTGAGGCCATGACTTTGACACCAAGCATGAGTCTCAATGAGGCCCCTTTGTAGAATGTCCACATCATTAGACAATTCTATGGCACCTAGTTTGCAGTATTCTGCAAACTTCATTAGCCAAAGACCTGCTGTATTAGCCTGGACTTCTGAGAAGTAGATGCCAAACAGGAGAGGACCCAGGACTGAGCCCTGTGGTACTCCACTTGTCACTGGTCTGAAGTTGGATTTGGAGTCTGCTGCTTTCACTGTGTGGGTTCAGTCAGTGAGCCAGTTGGCCACCCATCTTTGTGACACAGGGATTTATGCCCAGTTTAGTGAGTTTATCTATAATTCCAGAGTGGGGGATGGTGTTGAAAGCCTTGGCAAGGTGAAGATAGGCTGTATGCACCACCTTACCCTCGACCACAGCTCTGGTGATTGCTTCAAAGAAGTCAATCAGGTTTAGGAGACATGAGCTACCTTTTACAAACCCAAACTGAGTGGGGTCCAGAGTTTGGAGGTTACCTATGTCCTTGTTTGTAAGTTCCAAGATGATACATTCCATGGTCTTGTAGACCAGATTCATCAGGCTAATGGGGCGGTATTTCCCAGGGTAATTGGTGGCACCACCTTTGTGGAGTGGGATAACTGTTGCTGTGCACGATTCAGTAGGCACAAAGCCTGAAGTGAGGCTATGATTGAACATGGTACTTGGGTGGGGTGTCAGTTCATTCTGTAGTTCATGTAGAATGCAGCCTGGGATGTTGTCAGGTCCCATGGATGCTGTGTTCTTGGCTGTGGAGAGTGCGGCCTTTATTTGTACAGCCGTGATTACAGGGGCTTTGCATTCTTCCGATACAGTGTGGGGTGGAGGTTGAAGTTTGCACTGAACCTGTCTGCCAGGATGTTGGCAATATCAGTTTGTTCTGTATATCTAGTGCCATTGTGCTGTAGCTCAGAGCAGATCTGAGTGTTGCCATTGAGATTCTTGACATAGCTGTAGAATGCTTTCTGGTTGTCTTTAGAATCAGTGGCAATTTTATTTTCGTAACTAGCTTTGGAGGATTTTATGAGTGATCTCAGCTTCTTACTGAGGCTGACCAGGGAGTTCTTGCAGTTAGTGGACTTTACTCTTTTTGCAACAGCTTCTTCCTTCTGTTGTAGAGTTTGTTTGTCAGGGGACCACCAGATTGGCTTTTTTTTTTGGAGGATAGCATCTTGGTTCTGTTGGGGATGGCATGATCCATGCACTCATGTATGTGCTTATACAGTACATTTGTATAGGATTCAGCAGTCATACCTCTATTTTCTGTCTGTATGGGTGATGTGAAGCTTGCCACTTCTGTCTTAATCATGAAGTTGGCTTTGGAGAAGTTTTTTTACAGTGGTTTCCTTAATGGGAGGTGGGATATTGATGTTTAGGGTGATTAGCTTGTCGTCGTATCTGACCAGCAAGGTGTTGACCTCTGGCATGGAACATCAGTTGCCCATATTGGTAATGACCAGGTCCAGGATATTGCTGCCTCTGGTGGGGGTATGGACAAGCTGATCCAGGGGGATTAGAATTTATGAATTCCAGAAAGTGTTGAGCAAATGAGTTAGTACATGAGTTATTTTCCCAGTTGATGATGGGGTAGCTGAAATCGCCCCTTATTAGGGTATTGGGCTGTACCTTAATATTACCCAGTATATCAAGAAATGTGGCATTGGCATCCTGGGGCATGGCAGGGGATCTGTAACAAGCTACAACCTGGATTGCAGTCTTGCCCCCACTGTTAGCTACACTTGGATAATTTTAGATGCATTATGTTGAGCATCTAGCCTGGAGGTGTGGATATCCTTAATGAATATGGACATGCCCCCTCCTTTAGTGTTTCGGTCCAGGTTAAGTGGCTGAAAGGTATGGTATGAGTTATAGCCTGGTAATGCAGGGGTGCTCTCTGGAGCTTTTAACCAGGTCTCCGTCACTGGACAGATGTCGATGTTCTCCATTTTAAGGAGTGCCTCGAGTGAGTGCAGTTTGAGGTTTAGACTTCTAGCATTACCCTCAGATTTTGCTTGCTTATACCTGCTACAGTGGTGAGTTTGTCATTTGAACCTTGCCAAAAAAAGGCACTATGGGGTGGCAGGAGAATAGCCAGTGTCCAGAATCCCAGAGCTGACAGGTGCAGGCCATCTCTGGTAAAGCATCGTGGTCTGTTGATCATGTCATCCCAGGCAGACAGACACTGGATCCCCTTAGAATGACACCAGAAGCTTCACCAATTATTTTGTCCTTGTGTTGTGGTATCATTCTGGGCAATGGCAGGATGCTACTCAGGGCTAGGGTCATACCTGCCTGGGCTACATGTCTCTTTTCATGTAGTCCAGGGAGGTACATCTCAGGTCATTCATACCAACATGGACATTGAGAGAGTCATATTTGTACTTATTGTGGAGTGACCTGAGTGCTTGCATTATGTGGCAGATCCTAGCACCTGACAGGCAGCCGACAGAAACTTTCTCCTCGTTTAACGTGGTGAGTGGAACATCAGAGCGCCGGACTATAGAGTCACCTATGACTAGTGTGTTGGGTACGTTGTTTTGCTTTATTAGCTGAGGTTGAGAGGCACACTGATTTTGTGGGCTGTGTCATTTGGGTAGTATCGGGGGGTGATGGTTGCTTGGAAGTCTCTGTTGTTTAGACATTTTTATTGAGAGCCTCCATAAATGTAGGTGTGTGTTTTGTTGTTTAGAAATATTTTTATTGAGAGCCTCCATAAATGTAGGTGTGTGTTTTGTGTTATTATGTTATTATGTGTGGGTTTACGTGGTGTAGGTTTTGACGGCCTATGTGTTGAGTGTGGTGTGGTGCAGGTGTTTACCTTCTCTTCTTGACTGTCTAGTACAGTCTTGGCTTCCAGTTTGGCTTTATAAGTGCATCTCTCACAGATTGTAGTGTTGGGTGGTAGGAGGAGAGGGTTGTCAGTGTACATGAGGCAATTGCTACATTGCCCCAAGATGCCCATATTCATCAGGTGGACAGGAGAAAATACCGGGAGCTGACCCTTAGACATGCCTGGATAGGTGCTTATTAATTTAAGTACTAAAAAATTAAAGCATTTTAGGATTTTATTTGGGAGGGGAAGAGGGCAATAGTCAAGTAGGATAAATGTATCCTTCCAATAGTACAAGGTGTTTGGGATTACCTGATATGAAAGGGTATTTCAGAGCTACACAGTTAAGGCTCCTGCACAAAGCACAAACAGAAAGCTATAATTCAAAGTTGAAAGGAAATGATGATGAAATGGTGAGGGGGCCTCAGAAAATGAGGAGAGACTGGGATTTTGGATGCATACCCTTAAGGAGAAAAACAATAACCATACAGAATATTATATTCATAAAATAGCAGAAAGTATTCTAAGAACAAAGCCAACATGGGGATGGGAAAAGGAGATTTTGTTGATAGGGATGACCGTAATTAGGGGTACATAGGATAGGCAAGAGGGAGCTGGAATTTACTGGAGAAATGTGGCAGAGGAACCGAGGTAGTGGGAGTAAATAATTAGAGAGGGAAAGGTAATATAAAAACAAGAAGCCCAAGATTCATTTGGACTGCAGGTTAGATATTGCCTTCCCTATCAAGAATTGATGTCAGAGTACAGGCAAAGTGAAAAGGTTAGGGGATCCAAAGTGAAAGACCAGCACTGGTAGAGTTTTTATGAATCAGAAGAGGTTACAAGGTTTGGGAAAAGAGAATGGATAAGCAATTCACAAAGAAACAATGGAGGGATATATGCATGTCTCCCAAATATGCAACAAAATCTAGAAAACTTAAGATCTTTGCTTGGAAGCATTTGCATAGGTATTGTTATATTCCAAGCAGAGTCCAAAGAATTTTTGCTCATATAGCTTGCAAATGTTGGAGGTATGATGGGGAAGAAAGAGGTAATTTGAGAACAAGTTTACTTCAAAGAATTAAAATTTCACAGCATTAAACTTCTGATCATTGAAGACCAGGGGATTGAAGTTGTAAAATGTCAAACCAAAAAAAAAAAAAAATGTAACAAGTAAAACCTTCTGATTTCATGTTTTTGCAGGGGGGCAAGCCCTGCTACTTATATATACCAAATCCGAGATCATACTATGGTGACGCGAACAGTAAATTTCTCTTTCTGCACTATAGGGCAATTTCCATTCACAAGATTTGATGTTTCACAACTTCAGTCATCTGGTCTTCATAGGTCAGAGGTTCAGTGTTGTGAAATTTCAATCCTTTGAAGTAGACCCATTGAGAACATATATTTGGAATGGTAATGAGTTGGCAGACTTTAAAAATTCCCCTGCAGACTACTGTATCTGAAATACCGGGTAAGCAAACTGGTGTAACTAAGGAAATGATTTTTTGAGCTGTGATATAGAATAGGAATTGCTTAGGTTGTACTAAGGCCTTGCTAAGTTTGCAGGTCAAGGGGAGCTCAATGGGCTGTCCTGCACTGGTAAAGCTCTGAGGTGAAGAATAGATTTTGAATATACATCAGCTATTCAGCAGTTGGTGTAGCCTGTACTTTCATTTGCAGGAGATTGTAGTCTGATTGGGTCTAGACCTTCTAGGCATCTTTGACCCCCTCTCTGCTATGTATGTTCAGTACTTCCCAGGTCACTGGAAGCATATCTGACCAGCCTGTCAGCTAGTGCTCACTGGTCTTATTTTTGACTTTGCATGTATTGGCCATCCCAAAGCTAGGATTAGTTCTGGTTCTTCCTCTCTCTCTCTGTGTAAGGAATGGGACTCAGAAGACACTGAGATCCTCTCCCCATGACAGATAAAAACAGTGAATTCTTTCTCTATGACTGCCTCCAGTGCCCTTCTTATTCTTTTGTCTTTTCCCAGTGAGGGGGTTACCACAGTGGATCACCTGTGCTCATGGTTGGCAGTGGAGGTTTATGGTGTCAAGTTGGCAGCTCGGTGCTTAACCTTCCACAGAAGACACACACATGCACACACTCACGCCTAGGGCCAATTTAGAGTATGTGGGAGGAAACCGGAGCACCCGGAGGAAATCCATGCAGCCACAGGGAGGACATGCAGACTCTGCACAGAAGGCACCCCAGCTGAGGATCAAACCAGAGGACCTCTTGCTGTGAGGTGGGAACACTAACCACTGCACCCTGGTGGCCACCCTCTTCCTCCAGTGCTGTCTACTTTGGAAAATGCTCATACTGATATAATGCTGTATGGTCTGGCCTGTGGAACCCTTAGTTTCCCTCCAGACACAAGTTGGTGAATATGAGAATGAAGGAAAAGAATAAGCGGTTCCTGCTGTGCAGGGGAAACTTTCTTTAAGGATGCACCATGCAGCCTAAAGTGTCGAGATTCTGTTCTGTCTTCTCTGAAGAGAATGGTTATCATGGTAAAGTGCAGTGTTCCCAGGGCATAACTCTTTTTGATCTCTTCAGTCAAGTGCCAGTCCATGAGACCACAGCAATTTTCTGTTTTGATGGCTTTTAATGAGTCCACAACTTTGGCAGTATGAGAAAGAGTGTCATTTTCTGCCAGTTTGAGACTTAGGTTCCTTAAGTAGTTGTTCCACATGACCTAATGGTAGTCCTGTGTAATGTGCCAGGTACTGGAGAATCATCCCTTCCTCATCCTAGTTTTCAGACTGATCTCCTTATGACCATTACCACTGTATTCACAGTAGTCTTCTTCATATCTACTGTATAGTAAATTTATTAAAGTTAACTATTTTACATTGTACAGTAATCCAATACATTCTACAGACATATATATTTGAGATGAGTGGAAATCTTCAGTGACTGTTGTTTATCCTAGTGTTTTTAAAGTAAGAAATTACTTTTTCTTGACTATTTTATATCAGGGGTTTATACTGTAACAAGATAAAGGCTGGATATAAAACAGTACAATTATGTGACCTTGGGCAGCTTTGGGGCATAAAAGTGTATTGATCATATTATATGTGTATTAATGTACTATTTTCCCTGATATTATACATTTAGAAGTATAGACTACACTACAGGCTGTTATTAGTTTATGCTGCAGACAAGTGCATTTGTTTAAACTAGAAAATGGAAAACATGAACAATGGTAGTGTTACAGTATTTGAATAGAGAAATTTCATGTATTTATAAAGTTATTAGCTGTTTTTCTACTAGCAGAGGCCTGCAATTGAAAACTGATTACAAGTGCACGCAGTTGATTAGGAAGTGACTAAACCGTGAGTTCTGAGGCTTTTGAATAAGAAACGCAACAATTAATTAAACAGGAAATGGCAAGCAATTCGTTGAAAATAAATGTTTGATACTGATGGAAGTGAATACTTTTGCAAGCAGATATATCTCGGCAGTCTACAGCACTTCAGTATTAAATATTGCAGCACACAAATTACTTTATTAATTTTAAGGTAGCCAGTTTACTTTTCCGTAAGGCTAAAAGTTAGTTAACTTGTATGTATGCAAACTGTTTTCCACATCTGGGATGAAAATAATACCTAGGTAGCAAAGATCCTAAAGGAGGTAGTAAAGATATTTCAGAAATTTTATTTAAAAAATTTTGTAAAGCAGAGGAACGGGGAAACCAGAAAAAACAGAAAAAGACTCAAATGGGAAATATTTATGGAAGGCTTAACTGTGCCAAGGTTAGTAAAACTGGGCTTAACATTTAATGTCTCATGTATAATCAATCAGTATGGTGGTCTCCTAGAGCAGATGGTATTCCTGGGGATTTTTGGAATTTAGGAGGAGAGGAAGTGAAAAAAAAATCTGTAGTTTAGTTTAGCAGTATTTAAGGGAGTGGGGGATTACCAGCATCTTAGAAGAAAGCTGTGGTGGCATTTTACCCAAAGAGGGTAAAGAGCCTTTAGATTCAGCTTCATATGGACCCATTTCATTTTTAAATCTTGATTATAAATTATCTGTACTAGCTAAAAAATGGCAAAGATGTTACCAAATATGATAAATATGGATTACTGTGGATACATGAACACTATTTGGCAGGGTGATTTCTTATTTAGTTGATTCTTTTCATTTCCATTTGAACCTGTCTGGCATTTTTCAAGAGGTTTTGCTTCACTGAAAATACACCCAAATGTATAACCTTTAAAAAAATGAGCTTTATCCCTCCAGATTGGAGCAATTGTCCCAGATTGGTGACTGCACCTATAGGCACTACAAATTCTAAAATGAACAGTACCCATGCTAAAGCACATTTTAAAGCCTATGTTCCCCGTTAACCTAATTAACTGTTCTTTTATCTCTCTTCCCGTCTTGCATGTGAAAAACAGCATGCATGGTTTCATCATACATTAACTTTTAGCTATAAAAAGGTGCTCTGGCTACCATTACATACACAAACTAAATTGTGCAGTATTATATTAAATGAAATGAAGTAATAAGGCTGCTGGGAAACTGATTGGTGTAAACCTTTTTTCACTTTCCCAGTTTCAGAATTCATTTACTTTTTCACTGAACTGCGTTGCACCTTAAAATGTTAATTGCACTTTAGCGTGTACAGTTCACTCAGCAGCAAGTATCCAGACCTTTCTTGATTGTTTTCTACTGAAAATGTCTTGTCTCCAAATAAAAATGGTTAGTTGTGAAAAAGGGGCTTTTAAGTTTGCATATGCATGAAAGAATCTTTATAAATTTCACTTAGAACACACTGTAAAGATATGTCATTATTAATTCCTTCTACTACTTATCTCCCACTGAAAACCTTTGCTAATGGCATTAAGTAGCAAATGAATTTGCAAGTGCAAGAAATAACTACCATTTATGTGTCTGTCAACATCTTAGTTATTTTACAAGCAACTTTGTTTACAAAAAAAAAAAACTTTGTAACTTGATATTAATTTATTCACCTCATTAAAATGGGAAATTACCTTAATTCTACATATAATGTAATCAATACACTTTTAATTCTCATTCTGCCAGCCGAAGATCACATTATATTAACTTTAACTTGGTTCTGTCCAGCCTTTCTCAGTGTTGCATTTAAGACAGGGATAACTTACATCAATGAAAAAGTATTTTCTTGCTTTATTATCTTTAACATATACAGCAGTCACTGAGAAGACTCCCCCACCTCACATTTAAAATGACTCTTACTTCACATTATACAATGCTTTACAATGTAACATCATGAACCTTTTATACAAATGTTTATAAGAACAAAACTGCTTTATGTAGTTAATTGTTCTGTCCCTTCAGTATCTTTCTAAACATTAATGTCCTAAAATGGGATATATACTTTACAATTCACTCACCAGATTGTCAGCCAACTAATCCTCTTTTTGCAAAACCATATGTCCCCATTCCACTTGCTGGCTTATACGCTGAATTTCCTTTATTTCTTCCTTAGCCTATTCTGCATCAAAAATGTCTTTTATCCCTGAGGAAAAATATTCTGAAGTTAGCTAGATATAGAAGCTTGAATCTCACACCTACTTCTTGTGATTCCCTGATTTCTGGAATAAACGTGCTTCTCTTCTGCCTGGTGTATAGTGAATAATCATTTTCCAGAAACATTGTGCTGTCACCAGTTTTTAATACTCTTTCCTACTGCCACAGTGTTGTCAGGAGCAACTCTTCCTGCTGGTATGATTGCAAGTTAACTAATATAGTTCATGGCTGTTTTCTTATAGGCAGACCTGGAGCATGCACACGATGTGTCCTCTCAGTTATAAATCCTGCTGTGAAACACCAATCCATTTACTTTTTTGTATGTTTAAAAGGCAAATGCAGTATTTTCCTTAAAGTTTCTATGGTACACCAGAAAATATCAGGTTTTCTTCTAATTCTACTATTTTTGAAATATCTCTTCTTCAGAAGCCTGTTACTGAGCCAGCCTTTTCTTCATTTTATCTTCAGATTTTATATTTTTACCAGTTCATATTTTTATTAAAACTTGTTTTAAAGCCTTTTGTTATTTGACTTTATGTATTCCTTCAATGTTTCAATTATTTTGAATATCTAACTGCATTTGATTTATTTTTTCTCTAAATTACTGAAAACCACCTCCTGTACCAAAACTGAAACTTGAAATGCTTTTTGCTCAGCAGTTGCAAGACAGAGTTTTTTCTTCTCTTTTTTTTCTGAGTTTCTGTTACTTTCTCCAAATTTCTTCTTTGTTGTCATCTAGGGATTGGAATTACTAGCCAGTTTTACCCACGATTATAGCTTTTACTGGATTTGTTTCACAGTCCCTGTTTTTATATTGCGAGAGCTCTAATCAAGCTGTTGATCACTATGCAGCCATCTTGGAAGTTCTGCTATTGTTGGCAGTTGTTGATGCAGAGAATACATTCAGTAGAGTCAGTTGGGATTTTAAGAGTAGGGCAATAGAAGTAATTGGGATTTTAAGAGAAGGGCAACAGAAGTAATTACAATAGTGTTAAATCAGAAGATTTATGAAGAGTCAGATTCAAGAATTAAGGGTGGACGGTTCTTCTCTGCCAAGCTGTGTTTGAATCGAGGAACTAGGCACAAATGTCCTTTTTCCCTTTGTTGTTTGTGTCATACTTAACTCCATTGAAAAGGAATGTAAGAGACTCACAAATTCAATTATGTAAGTGGTATGATAATCAAAAAGTTACCTTTGTTCATTTGTTTGCAGATATTATTTTGTACTTGATAAATCCATAAAAGGACCCTTAAATGTTGTGAAAAATGTTTATAGAGTGCTTCATTTCTTTTGAGGGTATAAAATAAAAAGTAGCCACGCATGAATTGGTTCAACAATACCCATATTTATGAGGACATGTTAACTTGAGATGTTTAGGTGTACCGATTAAAGAGGATTATATTATGGTAGCTAGGGATATTTGGAAGATGCTACACAAAAGATAATAGCAAAATTGAAAGTTGGAAGCTCTTGGCTATGGATGTAGATAGTAAGATACATGCAGTCAAAATGTTTCTAAAACATTTAATTTTATATACAGATCAGGTATATTTTTTATCAACTAGAAGAAAAGTTGTGGCCCACAATTAATAAAGAATTGAAGGAATATATTTGGAATTTAAAGAGGACAAGAGTTAAGTGGGATAATATATTTCTCTCCATATAACAAGGTGATTGAGGATTACCTAATGGAAAGAATACTTTAGAGATATGCAGTTAAAGCTTTCATACACAACAAAAACAGAAGTTTAAAAATCAAAGTAGAAAAGAGTGATGAAATGGTGGGTGAATTCAAGAATTAAGGAGAAAGTAAGATTTTTTTTTATGCAGCCAATACAGAATATTGTATTTATAAAGTAGCAAAAAGTGTTATAGGAGTCAAGCCAACAAAAGAATGGAAAAAATAAATTTTAACAGCTTAATTTCTCCAAGTCTTTTGGGTTTCTAATACCGTGATGGGGATGGACCCCATTCCTAAGTCAAAGGATGATTAAATTTTCTGAGATTAGTATAGTTTCAATCTTTGATGTTAGCTAAAAGTGCTATTTGCAGCACCTGCAATCTGCCTAGAATTGACAACTCCTGCACTTCATGCAGAGTTACATGTGTCAGTAGCAGACCCCATCCTTTAAATGAGAACTTTAACTTAATAGCCAAAGGTGATATCTAAATAAAACCTACATCACACACAAAACTACTAGGTGTTGAAATAGACAACCAGCTAAAATTTGACATCCATATAGCCCAGACTATCAAGAAAATCAACAAAAAACTAGGACTTTTCTATAGAAACAATTCATGACTGAACAAACCAAAGCTACTATCAGTAGAACCCACCTCCTGTCTATACTGCTCTGTGCCTCCCCCATACTAACCAACCTGAACCAAAAATAACTAAATACAATGGAATCATGTTCTAACAAGATTGCCAAGTTTGCCACAGAATCGACACATAGGTCCCATCACTGTTTATCCCTAAAGCAACTCAAGTGGCTTGAACTGCTACATGCACTACTATTCAATCAAATCTCAACAACACAGAAACTTTTAACAGCGTTCGCCAGGCCACTAAAATGGACATTTGGTGTTATGCAATATATGCCTACTGGATATTTTATTCTCTTCCAAGGAAAACTTACACATGTGATGATGTTTTGCAGTTTATTTAATTTCATATACATAGTACTGCACCATGTTGTGGGTTCACCTACATCTGTTCCACACCACTTAAAACAGGCCACTGGGATAGACTCTGCTAGTTGATGGCTCTGATGAATCCTGCAGATGTTCAATACAAATTAACTCAACCTTTAGATTTGGTACAAGAGATAGAGAAAAAATAAATCAAATGTACTCTGAGGTTATTAAAATAAATAAAACATTGAAGGAGTATATCAACTCAAAAAGCTGGAAAAATAGAAGAAGCTTTATTTAGCTATTAAGATGAACTGATAAAACTGCAAAAATCAGACACTGAAATGAAAATAAGGCTGGATGAGTATGAGACTTCTCAAGAAGAGCTATTTCAAAAAATGGGAGTGTTAAAAGACCGAGCATGCAGAGAAAACCTTAGATGTTATGCTGTACCAGTGAAACTGGAAGGAGCAGACTATATTAACTTTATGTAAGTTCAAGTAAGCAGCTGGACTGGTATTCCGCAGCAGAATGAGTTAATTGAAAGAGCACATAGAGTGTATGCTCCAAACCTGGTCAAGAGAAAGATGCCCAAACTTGTATTAGTAAAGATGCAATCATACCAGCAGAAAGAGGTTATCTTGACAAAACTCTGGAAGAATGGAAAAGGATTAAAAATTGGAGCCACAGGATTACTCAACACATGCCAGACAAAAGAGAAGCAAATTTATCCCAGCAATCAGGGATTGTCAAGAGGCAGGTGTGAGGTTAAAGTATGTAGCTGTCTTCAGAATGTTTTCCTGGAGGATCACAGACATTTTTTTGGATGCAGAAAAGGCTAAGGAAGAGTTAAAGTTTATCAAACAAAAGGTGAAACAAAAAACAGAAGGGTAATCTGCTTCTCATTCTTCTGACAATAAATAAACAATTTAGGAGCTTTTCTTAATTTTGTTTCAATTTCAGTGACTATTACCTCATCCCATTTCATATCCTATACATTTTAACTTCTTACTGTTTCTTTTATTTCTTCTACTCATTCAACATCTTTGTAACGTTCCATAAGGTCTTCATAGATTTTTCTCCAAAATGTGTTTGTCTTCTTTTTTTGGCGGTGTTTCTATTCCTTTTGCTTTTTTTCCCCAGTTCTCTATAAAAATGTTTTGGATCATCATTGAAATGCTTATTTTGTACTTTTCCTTTATATTTATCTGCATATCTATAAAGATTTCCTGCATGTGCCGATATTTATTTTATTTATTTTACATTACAGTCACCCCCCTCCCTCTATGACATCACTTAACTTTTAAATATACCTTCTCCCTTAGGATGCCATCTTTACTCTCCTACTTAGCTCTAAGGTGCTGTGTGTTCCTTGCGGTGGAGTAAATAGGGTTTGTAGGTAAGCTTTCTTTATTTATTGTTAACCTGAGTCATACCATTGTTAATAAGGTCCAGGAAGAATAACTAAACGTGTGCAGGCTAGATTTAAAATGACTGGTATGTTAAACTTGTGTAGTGGTTTTTATCCCTAGCCATTTTTGGCATAATTACAAAGTGTTCTGCACATAGATTCATAGGTTCGTACTAGGCTATCTGCCCTAGGGCATTTATAAGCCTAGCCAGAGTGTGTGTGGCTTTCACCACCCCCTTAGGATGAGAATACTACACCCATTTAGGGTTTAGTTTACTGTGCCTCTGTCTAGTAGTGACACAGAGATGACCCCCCCGAGGTAAACCTACGATCTCCCATCCACTCGTCAAGATTTCTCTTGAATAGAGTTAGTGAGGGGCTCTGCCTAACATGGACTGGGATTCTGTTCCAGAGTGTAGGGAGCCTCTGGGTTATGAATCTGTCCCTCCAGCACGTCCTATTTATTTCTGTGTTGAGGTTCAAGTCTCTTGCTCTCGTGGCTCTGATGGATTTGGATTTTCTGAGGTGGAGCATGTCCATTAATTCCGGATTAGACATGGCCTTGTACGTTAGGCACAGATCACCTCTGAGTAGGCGGTATGCAACTGAATAGAGCTGGAGTTTCTTCAGCCAGGCAGCATATGACATATGTTTGAGACCCTTTATCCTCTTGTTGAGGAACTTTTGGGGTCTTTCCAACTGCTGCAGGTGTCTGGTAAGATACATCCCAAATGGGGCATTGTACTCAATCATTGACCTGATAAGAGAAGAGTACAGGGGCACAATGACCTCTCTTGATCTAGATGTGAATCCCTTCATGATAAGGTGGGCAATATAGAAGGTCTTCCCAACCACTTTGGCAATGTGAGTGTCAAATGAGAGGTTACTGTCAACCTGGGTCCCTGATTACCTCTTCTGTACTTAATGGATTACCACCTATGTGGTAATTTGTGGGTACCTTGTTTTTCCCAAAGGGTATGACTATACATTTTTTGGCGTTCAGCTTAAGGCCATGGCTCTGGCACCAATTATCCATTTCTATGAGGCCTCGCTGAAGGATGCTTGTGTCCGCTGGAGTATCAATTATGGCGCCCAGTTTGCAGTCATCTGCGAACTTTGTCAGCCACAATGCTCCTATGTTTGCCTGCTCCTCAGAAAAATAAATGCCGAACAAGAGGGGTCCCAGGACAGAGCCCTGTGGGACACCGCTTGTGACTGGCTTAGAGTCTGACATAGCTCCAGCAACTCTGACCCTGTGGGTTCTGTCCTTGAGCCAGTTTGCAACCCATCTTGTGACATATGGGTTTACATTTAAGCTGGTGAGTTTGTCTATGATGCCCGAGTGGGGTATTGTGTTGAAGGCTTTTGCAAGATCAAGGTAAGCTGTGTGAACTGCCTTACCCTCATCAATGGCCTTAGTGACTGTTTCAAAAAAGTCGACCAAGTTCAAAAGGCAGGATCTGCCCTTGACAAAGCCAAATTGGGTAGGATCCAATGTCTGTAGGTCCCCAATGTCTTTGTTTATGAGTTCCATAATGATCCTCTCCATAGCTTTGCAGACCAGGCTCGTCAAGCTTATGGGGCAGTAATTTCCAGGGTCCGTAGAAGCACCGCCTTTGTGGAGTGGGACCACTGTTGCCGTATGCCACTCTTTGGGTACGTATCCTGTAGTAAGGCTAAAATTAAACAGCAGTCTTATGTGTGGGTTTAGTTCCTCTTGGAGTTCATGTAGCACACAGCCCAGGACACCGTCCGATCCCATTGATGCTGTGTTTTTACCTTTAGGGAGGGCGGCTCTCACCTGGGCATCTGAGATGTTAGGGAGGCTACACTCTGCTGGGATATATATTTCTCCTTTTGGGGGGGAGGGGGAGGAGAAATTTGCACTGAACCTGTCTGCCAGAATGTTGGCAATGTCTGTGGGTTCAGTGTATTTTGTGTCATTTTGGACTAACTCTGAGCATATCTGGGAGTTTCCACCCAGGTTTCTAACATAGCTAAAGAAGGCCTTGTGATTGTCTTGTGTCTTTTGCGATTTTTCTCTTAAAGTTGGCCTTGGATGATTTTATGAGTGATCGTAGTTTTTTGCTGGTACTGATCAGAGATGCCTTCCCTTTTAGGGATTTTGCTCTGTCATGTAGTAGCTTCCTCCTCCTGTTGTAAAGTTTGTTTATGGCTGGGGTCCACCAGACCGGGCGCCTGCCTTTGGTGGAATGGGTCGTGGTTTTATTTGGGATTGCATGATCCATGCATTCTTGAAGGTGCCCGTAGAAGGCATTTGTAAAGGATTCAGCAGTGTGGGGCCTCGAAGGATACCACTTCAGTCTTAAGAAGTGTGAAGTTGGCTTTTGTGAAGTTCTTCACTGTGGTCTTTTGTGCAGTGGGTGCGGGCGGGATGTGGATTTCCAGTGAGATTAATTTATGGTCTGATCTCACCAATGAGGGATATACTTCTGGTGTGGAGCATTTTGTCCCCATGTTTGTGATGATCAGGTCTAGTATATTATCTCCTCTTGTGGGAATGGTGACTAGTTGTTCCATCGCATTTGAGTTTATGAATTCTAGGAACCTTTGGGCTAGGGTGTTGGGGCTTGAGTAATGTTCCCAGTCTGTTTGGTTAGTTGAAGTCTCCCAATATGATGGTATTTGGAGAGACATTCATACTCTCCAGTGTCTTCAGGAAGGCTGTGTAGGGTTCCTGAGTTTGAGAGGGTGGTCTGTAGCATGCTACAAACTGTAGGGCAGTTTTGCCTATGGTTAGTTGCACCTGGATGGTCTCCGATGCTTCGTGCGTTGCCACTAACCTGGAGGTGTGGGTATCTTTGATGAATATGGATAACTCCCCCTCTTTTTGTGGTTTGGTCCAAGTTTTGGGGCTGGAAAGCATGATATGCGGTAAAACCTGATAGTGCTGGGGTGCTCTCAGGAGCCTTGAACCAGGTTTCATTCACTGCACAGACATCAAAGTTCTCCATACTGAGGAGGGCTTCGAGAGCGTGCATCTTGAGGTTTAGCCTTCTGGCATTGAGCAGCATTACCCTTAGTTTTTTTCCACTTGTGTTTTCTAGGGAGGTAGGTTTGTCATTTGAGCCTTGCCTAAAAAAGGCACTATGGGGGTGGCAAGAGCCTTGGCCAATATTTGGAAGCCCAGGGGTGACAGGTGCAAGCCATCCCTTGTGAAGCAGCGTGGCTTGTCAAGCATGTCATCCCAAGCAGACAGACATTGGATCCCCTTAGAATGACACCAGTAATTAAGCCAATTGTTAAAACTGATCATTTTGTCTTTGTACTGTGGCATCATTCTTGGTGAGGGTAAGATGCTGCTCAGGGTCAGGGTCATACCGGCCTGGGCTGCATAATCAGAGAGCTCCTCTATGTCTCTTCATGTAGTCCAGGGAGGTACGTCTCAGGTCGTTCACACCAGTGTGGACAATGACTGAGTCATATTTGTGCTTGCTGTGGAGTGACCTGAGTGCTTGTGTTACGTGGTGGATTCTAGCGCCTGACAGGCAGCTTACTGTGACCTTTTCCTTGTTCAGTCTGGTGAGCAGGACGTCAGTGTGTCTGATAATGGAGTCACCTATTACAAGTGTGTCTGGCATGTTGTTTGTCCTTAAGGGCCGTGACTGTTTAGCACACTGACTTTGTGAACTATGTGTTGCATGTGCTATGTCTTGAGGTGGCGGTTGCTTGGGTGTCTGCTTTGGAGGCCTCTGTTGTTTTGGTAGATTTTTAATCAGCGCCTCTGAGTGTGTTTTTGTGCGTTTGTGTTTGGTTTGCAGTTGTGATAGTTCTGTGTGAGATTGGGTTTGTGGTGTGCGTGGTTACATTCTCCTCCTGACTGGTCTTGCCAGTACTGAGTTGAGAGAGCTCAGCCTCCAGTTTGGCTATATAGTTGCATCTCTCGCATATATTTGTATTTGTTGGGAGGAGGAGAGGGTTGTCTGTGTACATGAGGCAATTGTAACATTGCCTCAAGATTCCCAGATTCACCAGCTGAACAGGAGAGGACGCCAGCAACTGACCCTTCGACATGCTAGCATAGTGAAAAAGATTTCTGTGTAACTGAGTCAGAAAGGACCTATAGGGAAATGGGTACTCAAGGGAATTTAGGTGAATTAAGTACTTTCTTTTGTTTGAGTGCTTTACCTGTATAAAAAAATGCTTTAGGAGCAAGTGCTGAGCTTTTCAGATAGAGAATAGGCTGTTTAGATTGCAAGTAGAGCAGTTCTAAGGGAAAAATTGAAGAGCAGACTTTACGGAGCCAGAAATAGTTTAAACATGATTAACCGGCACTGCCCGATGCTGCTCTATGAGCAACTTCGCACAAAATTGCGCAAAAACGGCCTTTATAGCAGGGGGTTGAAAAGAGCCAGGAATTGACCCAAAATGGCCAATAAACTACAAGTTGCTGGGCTGGAACCACTCCTCTAGGGAGAAATAGGTTGCTCAGTGCTCCCCACTCCCACTGGTGAACAAAGAAGCTTCCTCTTATCCAAATAAGGATATGGATAGCACAGGAACTAAGACAAAGCCCAGAGATCAGCAAAATCTGAAGACTGGACTATTCTAGTTCAGTAAGGCGGGAAAACAAGGATATTTTTTTGTTTTTTTACTTTTTTTTTACAGAGACAGAAGAAAAAGATACAGTAGCAAACAGTAAATGCTATAAAACGGCTAGTGTACATGAGTGAATGAAACTGCTGCTAGGATACTTAATGATACTGCTAGTATGCTTAGATGTACTTTTCTAATGTATATTTAAACTGATGGTGTGTTTACTGTGTAGCCTTTTTCGCTAACTTGATAGAGTGTTTTTAGGAGCTTTGTATTACCATATAAACTGTTCAGCTCTTGTGGCACACTAACAACGCTATCGTATGTCAGCATTCTGGAGTTGTTTTAGACCAACTATGACTGTTATTGTTGCTGTATAGAGCTATGTGATCTGTATTTTGCTATTAATAGTTTGAGAGCTGTATTTTTGTTGCATTCTATAACGTTAAACAATACTGAATACATAGCGTCTTCTGCTTATATTTACCTTATATTACTTAGCCTAATTAGCTTACTTCCATCCACTGATTGAGCAGGATGAGTACAAACATATAGGACTTATTTGGAGCCTTCCTTTTAAAAAAAAAAAAAAAAAAAAAAAAAAGAAAAAGGGGATTATATGATTATTTTATTCCTGAGCTATTTTTTTACATGTGTCTTGCTTGATTGTTGTACCTAGTATCATTATGTGTACTGTAACTGCAATAGTTGGGCTGAACATGTCATGTTAAATTGCACCTCCGTATAGCACTGTATCTGTCAAGTTCATATATTATAACTGTGTTCTTTGCTCCGTATATTAATTTACTGTTAACATGGAGATGTGTTGCCATATTTTCTACTAATAGCTAGAATTTGGGAACTCCCATATACATCAATATATCTTCTAGCCATAGAACTTTAGAATCTGAGCCTTGAATTCTGTTGTTTACAGTTGGGTCACACTGATTAGAGCCTGTAATATCATACCTATATATTTGTACATTACCGATGGTTATCACTGATTAGAGTCATATTAATAATGGCTGTTATGACTGCACTAGTATGTTAGTATATTCTTTCCTCTGCTGCAATTAATATCAAATAAGCTTCTGTAACTGCGTTTATCTCTCTGTGTGTTTTATCACCGTCTTTCTTCTCCCTTTATATTCCCAGCTGCCCAACCTGGTTTGCCAGAGTAATGAGGACTTGCCCTGCCTGCTGAATAACTTTTTCCACATCATACTGCGGTCTCCCCATTCTAAGGATCTGAACCTATCCTCCCCTCTGCAACAGTCCCCCCAAGGGAACAAATTAATAAGTGAAAGTATATATTTTATACCACTGTCTGTAGACATATAGTATGTAATATCCTAGGTTGTAAATGTACTCTCACCAGCCAGGACAATCAGCAACCAATTCTATCTGTTCCTTTTCCTTCTTATACCACAGGTCTTTGACTCGTATCCTATCCAACCTGAATATTAAACTTGCTGCCCTGCATTCTTTCTTTCAATATACAATTCCACTGCTATTCAGCCTTTTGTCCACTAGAGGGCAACAGTTTCCTTTAGACCTTCATTCTGGCTCTAAACTTAACTTACAGGCTCTCCGATTCCCATATCCTGTAGGATCCTACAAGCCCAATCTATCCCCCTCTCTTCTTACATTCCTCACTGCCTATCCTCTCAGTTTATTTTAATATCAAGGCTTTGTGTCATCTCACCCTCCCCACCTATACTTACCTTAGCTTACTGCTCCTCTGATTGTTCTCCCAGGGTGAACTTCACTGTGGCTCATCCCGCTCAGTTCGCCCTGCGGGCTCACTCTGCTCCCTTACCCTGCCCCCAAATTCCATCCGCCCCCAGTGGCCCTAAACTTATACACAAATTGCCACACCCCTGCACATTAACACTAACCTCTAACCCCTCCCCTTAAAGTGCTATCACTCATCTCCCATTATCCATTACCTTACCACTGTATCTACAAGCATCCCTACATTCCATCTCCTATGCCTACTCCAATGGCCCAAGCATACCACAAACCCTTACCTTTATTAATAATCCTAACTATACTAATTATATCCTATCTACTTACTCTGTATGAACCCCATACATATCTAGGACTTCAAACCCATAACAGTCAAACCTCTATTCCTACACTTAGCCCACCTCACAGTCTTAACAACTTATATTGCCCAGCAAAGCATTCAGCAGCCAAGTTTCATAGACTCACTCACATCCCTCACTATAGCCCAATAGCTAGAAAAACCAAGAACCTAATTTTTTTTACTTTTACAACTCACCCTAAAAGTACAGGTCCACTCCCTTTTAGATGGTGATATACACCCAAACCCTGGTCCCACCACAAGCACAGCTACACAGCCTGATATACCAACTCCTACTAACACACACTTGCCTACCAAGCCCCCCCCCAACTCTCTCCTGGTAGCTCATCTTAATATTTGTAGCATCAATAATAAAGTTGCTCACCTGCATGCCTTTATAGATGTACATTATTTTGACTCTTTTTACATCCTCTGTCTTTCTGAAACATGGCTTAATCCATCAATACAAGATAGTGTAGTTCTACCCCCTGGCTACAGTATCCTGAGACTTGACCGTAATACTAAGAAAGGTGGAGGTGTAGCCATACTTTATAAGAATGGATTACAAGTTACCTCACTAGACACCAAACCTCCACTTTCCAACAATGCAGAGATTCTTCTAACTAAGATTCAACTTAACAAATGTAAAGCCATATATCTAATCTGTGTCTATCTTCCCCCAGGCAATAACACCAACACATTAGAGGCAATCCTCTGCTGGCTCTCAAGCAACTACCACCAAGAAACCATTATACTTAGAGACTTTAACATAAACTGGAACTCCTGTATATCTGAGCAGCCTTCTACTCATATCAACCTATATGGTTTTACCCAAACTATAACATCCCCTACACGTACTAATAAACTTAACAAAACAAGCACCCTTGACTGGATACTCACTAATACTCCCCAACAAAACTATAAAACAGGCACCCTCCCAGAGGACATAAGCGACCACTTGCTTACCTAGCTAATCAGATATAAAACTGAAGTCACAAACTCATCCATTTGCAGAACTATTCGTACTAACAAAAACTTTACTTTCAAACTGAACTAAGTGCCTGTGACTGGTCCTCCCTGAAACACCTCCCACTAGATGATGGAGTTAAATATTTTAATTCGAAATTTCTTTCCATTTTAGATTGCCATGCCCCATTACTCAAAGTTAGAATCAGAATTAAACCAGCACCATGCCTCACCAAAATCACAAAACAAAAAATCCTCCAAAGAAATAAACTATAGGCCAAATGGCATTCAACAAAAAGGCCCTCAGATCACTTACAATTCAGACAGTTAAGAAATGAAACAAAAAAAGCCATATTATCCGATAAAAGAAACTATTACTGCCAGCTTCAACAAACCCACCAAAGTAATCCTCAAAAATTCTGGTTAGGCATCAATAACCTCCTACCCCCCGGACACTCATGCACTCCTACTCCCTCTGGCTCCATTCACAACAATCCCATTCAAATAGCTGACTCATTTAACACATTTTTCACTGAAACAATCCAATCCCTAGCCAACCAGCTGTCCCCTAGCACCTCATGCGCTACCAGAACCTCTACCAATAATCCTCCTCTATTTCATTTTCAACCAGTGCCTACATCGCTCATCTGTAACCTCATCCAGAAACTTAAACCCACCACACTCTCTGCAGATCTACTACCTATAGAATACCTGCAAAAAGCTGCTAAAGTCATAGCCTACCCCATATCCATCCTCATTAACAGAACTATTTCTGAAGGAACTATCCCCTTAATCTGGAAAGTCTCTCACATAATCCCCCTGCACAAAGGAGGTAACTCCAAGGAGTTCTCCAACTACAGACCCATAGCCATACTATCTCCTTTGGCAAAAATAATGGAAACATGTATTCATATACAACTGTTAACCTACCTACTTGAACACAATTTACTAGCCACCTGTCAACATGGCTTTAGACCATTTCATAGCACCATCCTCTGCTCTCTTATCCTTCACTAACCATATTAATAGTAATCGTAATAATGACACTCTATCCTCAGCCCTTTTTATCGACCTGTCTAAAGCATTTGACATGGTTAACCACCACCTCCTCATAGACACACTCAAAAACCTGTCATTGGATGCCTTTACTATACAGTGGTTCCAGTCATACCTAGATAATAGGCAACAGGCTGTACTATGGGATAATACTTTATCTTCCCACCTCCCAGTAGCCCTAGGCATCCCTCAAGGATCCATATTGGGTCCTTTACTCTTCTCCATCTTTACAAACAACCTCCATTCTGTAATTCCACAAGCTGACTGTATCCAATACGCACATGACTCCACATTCATATGCTCTGCTACTTCCCAATCAGAACTTCAGTCACTAACCCAAAAGACCTTTAGCACAGTTGAAAACTGGCTCTTACAAAGGTTTCTTATCTTAAACCCCCCCAAAAAAACTAAAATGCTACTATTTACCCCCACCCGCAGAACCTCCCCACTTAACTTTACTATCACTTCAAATAATGGAACTGTAATATCTCCTGAGCCAACCACCAAACTACTTGGAGTACTAATAGATAATAACTTGTCTTTTGAACCTCACATTAATAACTCCATAAAAACAGTAAATAAGAAACTAGGTTCCCTCTACAGAATCAAACCCTTTCTAACTTCTCTAGCCAGGGTCACCATTGCTCACACCCACCTTATCTCTACCCTGCTCTATAACTCCCCTATCTATACCAAAATATGTAAAAGTAATCTGAGTAAACTGTCATCCTCCTACAACAACATTGCCAGATTTGCAGCTGGGCCCTCCTATAGAACTCATCACTGTATCAACCTGAATCAACTTGGATGGTTAGAATTGCCAAATCTAATACTTTTCAGTCAACTAATAGTAGCCCATAAGATCCAGTATCTACCTCAAAATACACCCATACTTGCGTCCCTAGTCACCCCCTATAACAATCTCAAAACCTTACGCTCATCTAATAAACTACTTGTACAAATATCTAAATCCAACAACTCAGCTGGTGACACCCTGTTCTCTAATACAGTAGGTAAAACCTGGAACATTCTCCCAAGTCAACTAACCTCACTATCCTCAGTTAACCTATTTAAAAGCAAGCAAGCTCAAACCCTACCTCAGATCACACTGGCTATGCCCCTGTGATAACCCAGATTAACCACCATACCCTTTTCTAGACGCCCTTGATTCCTAGCTTTTTATGAACATTATCTTGTGTTTACTCGCTGATAATAGTGTGCTTGACCATTCTGAGGATTTTTCCTCATGTAAATATGTATATACAATTGAATGACTAACCATTTTCATATAAGACCACAACTCTTGTGAGATTGAACACTAATTGTATCCTTGTATTTTGCCTTTGAATACTCTGTCCACTTAACATTACTGTTTTTTCTTTTAATATTTTTGTGTGACTTCAGAATCTATAGCATCTCTTGGATATAATTTGCATTATTAATTCAGACTACTGTTGCATCTAGGTTTATTTTACATCAGGTTTTCCCTTATTGGATTACAGAATATAAAATCCTAGATATGTAATATGTTATAAAGCTTTGTAATGTACCAATTTATATTGTAAATATCATTGTCTTGTCCTATTTTGTTGTTTGTGGAGCTTTTCTCCCCGGGCCTCCACTGAAAATGGACATACATCCAGCTGGACTAGCCCGGTCAACAATTGTAAAATAAATAAAATAATTTGTTTGCCAGGAATGTCCACTTGGCCAAAAATGAGTGCATTTTCAGTGGAGGCTTGGGAAAAAAGCTCCAGGACACATATGCACAATATAACAGTAAATTGACATAAGTACAATATAACAGTAAAATTAACATTAATTGACAGTAATACAACAGTACAATTGCCAGAACAACAAAATCAAATTTTGTGCAAGAACTGTTATTTAACAGCAAGTTGATATTCCTCATCTGTATGGTAAAGACATTTGGTAATCATTAAAAAGGTCATAGTGTAGTGTGGAGTATAAGGAAGGAAGAGGTGTTAGAGGACTGTGAGTTTTTAGGAGGAGGATGTGAATAGAATAGTGTTAATAAGTTAGAGTGCAGAAAAGAATAGTGGAGGATTTTTCTGTGGCAGGTGTGGGAGGTAGAATGTGAGATGAGTAAGAGTGACAGTAGTGGGGAAGGTATGCTGATGGGTAGTGAAGATGAGTGAGATAATAGTTACAGTGGGGATCGGGTTATATGGGGTGTGGAGCAGGAGCATTGCCAGTGGCTATTTAGATAGAGATGTGGGGTGCTTTTGAAGGAGATAGCATCAGTGGTGGATCTAAGTCCTGATGGGAATGAATTCCAGAGTTTGGCAACGTAGAAGGAATAGAGAGCCTTACCCGTGGGGAGTTTAGGTTTTTGAACGACTAGCAGGGTCTCATTCTTTGATTTGAAGGGTCTGTTTGGGTGGTATTGAGTTAGTGATGATGAAAGGGCTGGACAGTTGAGGGGATTATATATTATTTTGTGGGCTGTGGTAAGCTGTTGATATGTGAGATATTGTGGTAATTCAAGCCATTTTAGTGTTTGAAGTGAGGAATAGTGGTGGGAGGAGTAGGTGGCCTTGGTTGCAAATCTTGCGATTTTGTTATAACAGATTTCCATTTTGGTTTTTAAACATGTGCGAATGTTTGTGAGTAAGGTGTCACCATATAATAAGGTTTGTAGTAGAGGCCAGGGTTTGTTTGGTGGTGAGGCTTAGGAAGTGTTCGTGTCTGTATAGGGTTCCTAGCTTTTGGTGTTTTTTTTTGATGATGATGTGAATGTGATGGTCGAAGGTTAAGCTTTCATCAGTGGTAACACCTAGCAAATTTGTATGTGGGATGACTTCTAAGGTGGTTTTGTTGAGAGAGTAGATTTTGAAGTCAGGTTTGTTTATTGTGACATATTTTTTGGAGTGAAGAGACGTTTGGTTTTGTTTGGGTTGAGTGCAAGGTGGTTAGTGGACATCCAGTTTTCAATAGATGAGAATGCTTGCTGAGTGTGTGTGTGAGTAGTTCGGGTATGGTTGTGGCGGTGCAGATTATAGTTGAATTATCTGCATATTGAATAACAGAGTTGTTGGGAACACAAGAGTGAAAGTCATTGATAAAAATACTGAAAAGAAGGGGGCCTATATGGATCCTTGAGGCACTCCCATGGGAATGTCTAGGGATGGTGAGGTAGAGGCATCCCATTTAGTGGATTGCTTTCTGTTGGATAGGTAGTTGGAAAACCAGAGTAAAGTTGGTGGAGATATACCAAATGTGGAACGCTTTGAGAGGAGAAAGGAATGGGAGATCATGTCAAATGCCTTAGAGAGATCAAGGAAGAGGGAGACCACCTGTTTTCCTTCATTGCAAGCTTGGTTAACAGTGTTTGTGAAAGATAGTAAAGCAGTGATTGTACTGTGGATGGGTCTGAAACCGTGTTAATAGGGGGAAAGAAGATTGTTGTGTAGTAGATATTGCTGGAGCTGGGAGTGTATGCATTTTTCTAAGATCTTGATTATGGGAGGAAAGTATAGCGATTGGGCAGAAGTTAGAGGTGTCAAGAGTTGTTACCACCTTTATGCAGGGGAAGAATGTAAGCTTTCCTCCAGATGGTGGGTATGTAGGACTCCTGACTTGATCTGTTTAGTTACTGACTGGGTAGGATATGGCTGTAGCTGATATTTTAAGGTATTCAGGAGGTAGGTTGTCAGGGGTATTGCTTCTTGGCTTTAGTTTGAGAAGAAGCCTGGTTATAGTGAAGGTAGGGATGGGGGAGAGAGAAAATGTACTAGTGGGGGGGGGTTGTAGGCTGGTTATTATTGGGGTAGTGGTTAGGTTGGCTAGGTGGAGGTGGGAAGGAGGCAGTCAGATTTGCGATAGTTTCTGTAAAGTATGAATTGAAAATAGAAGCAATTTCTAATGATGATTATGCTGGGTGTGGACAGGGATTTCTTTTTGTTCCAGGGTTTAATAGTGAGGAGACTGAGGTCCAGAATTGTCTTGGATTTTGCTTAGAATTATGCTGTAGTTTAATGTAGTGATCTCTTTTATCATTTATGATTAGACACTTTACTTTGTTGCAGAGATGTCTATACAGTTGGAGGTCAGAGGGATTTGTAGTTCTTAGTCATTTTTCCAGGCTTTGTCTCGAGTGAGCATGGCCTGTCTTGTACTTTTGCTAAGCCAGATGGTGTGTTTTGAATTTACTCTTTTGCGATGGAGAGGGGCATGGCTGTCAAGGATTTTTAGGATGGTTAAATTAAAAAATTCAACTGCTTCATCTAGTGGGAGGGTTTTTAGTATATTCCAGTTTACGCATTTTAGATGGTTGAAAAAGTATGTGGGTTGAAATTTTTGAGGGTTCTCTGCATTATGTCGTGATGTTGGCTGGGTAATTGGGAGGTTTCAAATATGACATATGTGGATTGGTGGTCGCTGATATTGCAGGGAAGAGTACCTGTTTTGGAGAATTTATTGGGGTCTGAGACTAGTATCCAGTCTATGATTCAGCCGCTAGTATTATTTCTAGTTGGTCTGGTTATTTCTGTGATTAATTGGGTGAAGTTGTAGAGGTTGATGCTTGGGGGTGTGGAGTTGTCTGGTTGATTAAGCCAGTTTATGCTAACGTCTCCTGGTATAATTGTTTCACTGTTAATGTTGGAGGAGATCCAAGCTACGATTTCTTCTAGGATGGGAGTATTGTTCCCTGGGGTTAGGTAAAGTGTTGTTATACATATGCTTTTACAGTTGTTAAGTTTAGAAAAGCAATTAGTATTTCCGCGTTGAGAACTGAGGAATAGGAGAAGAGTAGGGAATATCTTTAGTTTATTATTTTCAATAGTGTACGATAGTTCCCGGTCTGTTCTAATACTGCTTATTGCTTTTATCACATCTGTCTCTTTAAGTATTTTGTTGATCTGTTCCCTGTTCTATAATCTTCTAACAGTGACACTTCTTGTCTTAACTGATTTATATTTTTCTCCATTCGATGCTTCCATGATAGCATTCGATTTCTTCCTTTTCTTTCCATTATTGCCCTGTACTTTTGTGGTAAGACTTTATCTGTTATTAATTTTTCTGTACAGTAATATATCCTGCTTACTTCTGTTAAATCACATGAATTTCTGTTAATAGTCTTGATTATTGTATGCATTTGTTTTAGTAGACTTCTAACATTTTGGGTCTGATTGGTTTATCGACTTACTATAATCTATTTCTTCCATCAATCTTAATACATCTATTCATCTCTATTAAATTAAGCAACTCTTCCCTTAGATGTTTTTCTTCAAAAGTAAAGACACATTCTTTTTTCTTCATTTCCTAAAAACGTACTACCGAAAGTTCCAGAACATCTTCCTGTGACATATCCTCTTCAGTTACATCCTGCATCATCCATTGCTCTTTCATATGGGAACTCACTGGCCTATCACTTCACAATACTGACTGTGTTAGAGTTGCTATCATTTTCTTCATATGTTAACTGATCAGATGCTTCCTGTTCCACGTTTATCCTTACTTTGGGGGACTCACTGTTCCATCTTACTGTGTTGTTACCACAGTTGGATTTTCTACACTAAATCCTTCACTTCACAGGTAATCATAACTTCGCTTTCTATTTCCTTAACTTCTCCATTACTAATCCTCTCTTCTTCTTTCCCCATTTGTTTTCTTATTTTTTGTATTGTAAAATTTTCTATATCTGGCTGCTTTTGCCTATATTTCTCTTCAAATATCTTTGTTGATTCTTTATTTTGTATTGATTAGTTTTGCTTTCTCCTTTGCATAAATATTGTACTATATTAAATCTCATTCTTTCCCCATCCATATTTCTTCTTCAGATGTCTCCCACTCCAACTGTTTCTTCTTACTTTGGAGACTCATTACTCCAGCATGCTGTAGCATAACCTGTGTTAGACTTCTACACTAAATCCTTCATTTTGCAGGTATTCCATAACTTCTGTTTTACTAATCTTCTGTTCTACATTCCCCCTTTATGTTCTTTCTTTTTTTTTTTGTACTGTGAAGTTTTCCATATCTGGATGCCTTTCCCCGTATTTCTCCAAGTTTCCTTGGAGCTGCTTTTTTGTGTTGACTAGTTTGGCTTTTTCCTTTGCATAAGTATTACACCATATCAGATCCCTTTCTTTCCCATGTCCATGCTTTTTATACCTTTCAAAAATCCTTAGGTTTTGTAGTTTATATCTTCACACTTCCTCTGTCACTTCTTTTTCCAAGTGGCACAAAGTTTCTTGACACCTGTGTTTTGTGAATATGTTGCATTAATGAACACAAATTTGCATTTGAAGCTTTTTGTCAGTTTTTCTTTTGCAGGAATTTTTCTTTCCACTACTTTCTCTCTAAATCCTTTTGAATATCTTCTGTCTGGAAGTTCTTGGCTTCTTGCATAACAGTAATAACATGCAATTTCTTTCTTAACCTCATTAGGCCACTATGTCATCTTTATGGCTCTCTTTTGGACTATTAGTTATTCTATTTTTTTGTGGACTACCACTTCCTTCTCCAATGGGTGGGGCGAACATACTCCCCCTGAGCCTTGCCTAACCCCATTATAGGAATGTTTCTGCATCGTGAGAATTCAACACTTGTCAGTTTTCCAGTCCTGGCAATAATGCACCTATCAGAGTTGGACACTGTTTTTTTTTATCCTGGGACTTGTGCACCCAGCTGTCTTTTTGTTTTTTAACCTACTTCTGTCCATGATATATGCTGTATACAATACAGTCTGTATATCAGTGTCGTCTTGGTGAGATTTTATAAAAAAACAGGATCCAACTCATGAACAGGTACTCAGCAAGACTTGAGGATGAATTCAGTTTCAGCAATACTACTCTCCTTTGCTTGCTGATTGTATCATCTCTCCATCCGGACCTCTTCATCTGAAAATTTTAACAATAAGGATGGCTGCATGTAGAGGCAGAGAAGATAGGCAAGAGGGGAATTTACTGAAGAAAATTAGCAGAGGAGCAAAGGTCAATAGAGTGGGATGAGGCCAAACAGAAATTTGCAATTCAGGTTTATTACTGCCTTCCCTACCAAAGACAGACAACAGAGTATAGACCAAGAGAAAGGGATCGAAGAGTGCTAAATAAAAGAACAGCACTGGATGCATTTTTAGGTGAGTCTAAGTAGAATCTGCTGTTAAAAAGTGATAATTAGTAGGACATAAAATATTGCATGATAGCTGTAAGAATTTAGAAAGGATCAGGAAGAGAGAATAGAAAGGCATTTTACAAGGAAACATTGGGAGGACATCTGTGTGGTTCACAAGTATGCACTGTATTCCAGAACATTTAAGATTTTTGCATGGAAGTGTTTGCTTAAGTATTTTTATATCCCAAGCATATTCCAGAGAATTTTTCTTCAGGTAATTAGTAAAGGCAGGAGGTATAATGAGAGAGGGTTAATTAGGAGTACGCTTTCAAGGAATGTAGTGAGTTGGCAGATTTAAAAAAAAAATCCCTACAAGGTACTTTGTCTGAATTGCTGGTGAAACAAATTATTGTAATTTAGAAAATTATTCTTTGGAACCTGAATATAGGAAATGAATTGCCAAGACATATTAAGTCCTTGCTAAGTATAATGTAAGCTGCCAAAAAGCAATTACTAAGAAATGGAAATCAAAATTTACCCAGCTGCAACTGTAAAGCTTTCCCCAATCACTGCCATCACATTAGTAAACCCTCTGGCTATGCAGGAGACATCAAATGGCAGGACTTTGTAATGAAAATGATGCCCACTCAGAGCAATTAGAAAACACATCCTGTGCAGCCTTGAGATGAAGATGGATCTCAGCTGTCTGCTATGTCTTCTGAAACAATTCAGGTATAAAAAATTAGAAGTGGGATCTTTAGAATGAATAAGCAAATTACACAGAAATAAATGGAGTTTACGGGAACAGTAACAATGAAGGGAAAACCGGATTTGAGCAATTTATGTAATGTGAGTGATTGTTTTAAAAAAAGAAACTATATATAAGGCGAGAAAATAATAAAAATGTTTACAAGGCCTTGTTGTCTTTTCTATTAATACATGTGTGACAAAGGAAGATACTGCCAGCACAGCTGTCTTGAATTTTCCGAATAATTATATGTCATTTGTGAATATCAACATGATTCATATGCTTGTGTTACAAATGTATTAGAACTGTATGTCATATAAGATGGTTTGTACAGACGTGTGCTAAAGAGATATTTTACAAAGTGCTGTTTAAAGATGTAACCACAGCCTCCCCTACTGGAATAGAACAGAAATGTACCTGCAGATTGTAACTGTTTAGATGTATGTATTTTAACAATGGACAATGGAAACTGGAATACAGAGGGTTAACTTAAAAAAAAATCTGAAATTAAATTACTTTATGACCACACAATAAAAAGATGTTATCTTTCAGTTTCAGTGCAGCAACAGACACAGAGGCTGTGCTGAGAAGTTTTTTGTATTGTCTTGAAAGTGTTTTATTATTTCATGACTTCCAGGATCTGTCTTAGATCTGAAAAAGCCCTTGTCTATGTATTTTCAGAGATAGATGCTAAAGCTACCTGCTGCATCAGTGGGGATTTTCACCTGGGATAGAGTCAGATGACAAGAAATGTCATTCTGCAAGCTATCTCAACAGTAATATTTGAGATATTAATTTAAGAAATCTCTGAGAGAGATTCTGTATTCTGTATTTTATCTTTTATCCTGACAATATCAAGACCCACTAACCACATCTAAAATGCTGCTCTAATTAAGTGTACTAGGGTCTAGCAATTCTCTTAGATATAGTCAGGAATATAGCAAAGCTTAATTTAGATATTTTTCTTTATTTATTTGAGAGTGTCCTGCAATGTTTTAAATATTTCGTGTGATTTTGAACTCTGATGCTACTGTGATTATAGACTGAGTATTTTCTTGTTCTTTTACTATTTATTATTAAATATGTTTAAACCTATCACTGTGGCTGATCTGTCTAGAGATATTTAAGCTCTGAGAGTACTTGCATATTTGTTTGGTGACACTGTGTGGGCCACTCCTAATAACCTTACTCGTGGTCAAACTACCATTTTTATTAATAGTAACATTACACAGTAAGATTGGACACCCTTTGTTAAGGGCCTTAAAGTAGCGGAGCTGGCTGGTGGCAGTGAAAACTATCTTAAAGTCTGGGCAGACGAGGGCATAGCTAGTAAACCTGTACCAGCCTTTTGTTTGTGTGTGTGTGTGTGTGTGTGTGTGTGTGTGTGTGTGTGTGTGTGTGTGTGTGTGTAAATAAAACCTGAAAGTCTGTGTGTGTCAGCTACTTGAGCAGGGACATGAAGAACTGGTTGGACAGAGAGGGTGCTGGAGATCTTGGCTTGGCACTCAGCTGAGAGCTCAACTCTATAGCTTTGCCAGTGAGGAATCTTACTGGGAATCTGGAGAAAGAGGGAGAAACCAGTTCCACACTGACTGTGGTCTCTGTGTGCTCTTAAGGAAAATTGCACTTGATGCAGAGTGCTGCATCTGGAAATACAATGTGTGTAACTTGTCATCCTCCCAATGAACGTCCCCCACTGTTGCTAGTGGTGAGGACTGAGGCTTCTTGATTACTCTTGCCAGTGGTAGGGCATCACATTTATTGGTTGGCAGTGGTAGGTTATCCACATATTGGGAATCAGTGGTGTGGATATTGAATTCTTGTAGCCTGTAAACAGTGATCACTAAAGAAGATGTTTGTACTGTCATTCAGCCACACAGTGAACATTCAGAGTTTATTAGGTTTTTTTGTTTGCTTAGCTAGTCAGGAAGAGAAGTCAGGGATTTCAGCAGAGGAGTATGGCAAGCTGACAAGGAGCCAGTTGGCTGAGATGTGCCAAGCCAAAGGACTGGGGCATGCCAGCCTGACTAAAACAGAGATGATTTCAGCCTTAGTCAGAGCTGCATCACAGACCAGCAGCCAGGAGGGCAACCAGACTGGCCTTGAGAATGTACAGCTCTCAGAAAATGGACAGTTCATCCTCTCCACAGAGGACTTAAAAATGTGTCTGGAGTTAGAGACTTGAACTGGAGACCAAACTTTGGAAGCAGAATCAGCAGAGAGACTGAGACATCTAGAAGCTGAGGAAAATGAGAGGCAGAGGCAACATGAAAAAGAGATGCTGACTCTTCACCAGGGTCATGGATGTAATGGAGTAGGGAGTAACCAAACCCCAGAAGCAACAAAGGTCAGTACATTCCTTCCACAATTTACAGAGGGTGATAATTTTGATAGTTTTATTTGTACGTTTGAAAGGGTATGTAAACAGTATAATGCTGACCAATGGCTCTGGGTACAGTTCCTGGCCCCCGTACTTCATGGTAAAGCTGTAACTGCTCTCTAAATTTTCTGGTACTGATTGCTTAAGTTGTAATACTGTTAAAAAGTGCCTATTTGAGTGTTTTAACACCTGAAACTTACAGAAAAAAGTTTCATGAGCATTGACTCAAGGCAGAAGAAAGTGTGTATGAATAGATTTGTTGAGTTAAGCACTTATTTTCATAGATGGGTGAGTGAGTGGGTGTCAGGTCACCACTTTTGAAGGGCTGGCAGACCATTTGGTAAGGGAACAAGCCCTTAGCACATTGTCTGAGGACATGAGAATCTGGTTGTAGATAGAGAATGCAGGACCGCAGATGAGTTGGGGAAAAAGGGAGACCTATATCTAGCAAACAGGCTATCACTGCACAGGAAAGGGATACCCAGCGCTGCACATGAGTCTAATGGAACCCATGGTAGGCAATCTAAACCACCCCAACAGAGTCCGCCAGTACCAGGGGCAGCCCCTAGTTCAGGTACATGGCCAGGACCAAGGGTTAAATGTTTAAAATGCAAACAGTGGGGCCATGTAGCATATAGATATCCATGGAGGCAAGGTGGGGAACAAAAGGTGGGAGAGACAGTAAGTGGGAATGACAGAATGCCAGCAGTAAGTCATCTGGAGACAACAAGGGTTCCAACCTACCACAAGAGATTATATCTTATCTTAGTAGATGGGGAAACAGGCCACTGCTAAGAGGGACACAGCCTGTGACTTATCCATTGTGAAGCCTGCAATGGTTAAAGAGGAGCACTACTTGCTTGAGCAGTCTACTCCAGTCAGAGCTTTAGGAGGGACCCCATTCCAAATACCTCTGGTTAGAGTTCACCTTGACTGGGAGGGTGGAAAGGAAAGCAAGCAGGTAGGTGTGTTTGAGGATATCCCAGCAGATGTCCTGCTAGGGAAAAATTTTGATAATGCAGTACCTTGTGTGTATGCAGTTACAGACAGTCGTGCTTGGAGACAAGCATGTCATTCTAGTAGCCTGGGGGTGGACCCAGGCAGACCGTACACTTGAAGGCAGGACTAGTGAGGTGGCTATTTCAGGAAGGGAGCTATCCTGTAGCAGTGAGACTGAAGGTGAGCCACAGCTGCTTGTGGGTACTGATGTTCAGACAGAGTTACTGCAAGGGCAGAGGCGAGTAGTAGTACCCAGGCGGTCAGTGAGACACCACTATCAAGAGACCAGACATCTGGTAGAAGGGGAGCTGGGAGGGTTACAAAGAGAGTTGAAACAGGCTCAGCTCTCAGACCCTACATTACAGGGCTTGAGGGAGGTAGCCAGAGAAGCACCTGATACGAAAAGGGGGAATCTGTATACTGGGACAAAGGGTTACTGTATAGAGAGTGGACCCCTGAGGGAGTGGTAGAGGTTGAGAGAATACAGTAGTTGGTAGTGCCTAGAGCCTACCTTCTGTCACTTCTAGCCATAGCCCGTTTCATTCCCTTTGCAAGTCATATGGGCATAAAGCAAACAAAGAGACGCATTATGCAGAACTTTTATTGGCCTGAGATTTCCAGGGTACTGCAGGACCTGTGAGCAGTGCCAAAAGGTAGGCAAGGCAGGAGACGAGGTAAAAGCTTCTTTGATGCCTTTGTCTGTGATTGCAGAGTGGTTTCAGAGGGTAGCTTTGAATATTGTGAGGCTTCTGAGTACCCCAAGTTTCACAGGGAAAAGTATATTCTAGTGGTAGTATATTATGCTACCAGATACCCTGAAGCAGTGGCTCTGTCCTCCATTGAAGCAGAAAAGGTGGCAAATGCTTTTTTAGATATTTTCAGCAGGGCAGGTTTCCCAAAAAAAATGCTGACTGACACGAGGTGCCAATTTCATGTCAGACCTGCTGGCCTGTCTGTGGAAGCACTATGGGGTGAAGCACCTAAAGACATCCCCTACCATCCCCAGACTAATGGTCTGGTTGAGAGGTTATACTCTACACTAAAGACCATGCTACAGGCATTTGCAGTCCAGTTTGAGGGCGTGGGACAAATATTTGCCCTATCTGTTTGCTTATAGAACGGTGTCCCAGGAATCCACAGTTTTTTCACGCTTTGAGTTGCTGTATGAGGATAGAGTGAGGGGACCTCTAGATTTGATTCGCGATGAGTGGGAAGGTGAGTGTGAATCCCAGAAGGAGTCTGTTGTGGCATATGTCCTAAACCTCAGGACAAGGCTCAGGGAACTCATGGACTTGGCCCAGGAGAACCTGGCAGAAGCCCAACAGCAGGAACAGGTCTGGTTTGATAGGAATGCTTGAGCTAGAGAGTATGCTGTAGGGCAGCAGGTAATGGTTCTCATTCCTGTCAAACACAACAAGCTGGAGGCAGCCTGGGAGGGACTCTTTAAAGTGGTAAGGCAGGTCAGTGATGTTAACTACATGGTAGAACTGCTATGCAGGAGGCAGGGGCACAAACTGTACAGTGTGAACATGATCAACCTTACCATGGTAGGGAGGCCCTGGTGCTGAATATTTGTAGTGGATTGAAGGAGGAGTCTGAGGGGCATCTGGTGACTGATCTCCTCAGTGAGGCTTGAACTGACACCTCAGTGGAAGGGGTAGCAATGTCCCCAGCAGCAATTGCCTACCCTGGTTTGATAAATCTGAGCAGTGTTACAGGAATTGGGGGCATGTTCACTGGAAACCAGGGCACACCCATCTGTTGCAGCACCGTGTGGCTACAGGACCCCAAAGGCCTATTAACCAGGCCCCTTATAGAGTGCTTGAGAGAGTCAGACAGACTCTGAAGGAGGAGATACAGGAAGTGTTGGAACTAGGGGTAATCCAGGATTTCAGCAGTCCTTGGGCCTCCCCAGTGGTGTTGGTGCCAAAGAAGGATGGCAGCACCAGGTTCTGTGTGGACTACAGAAAATTAAATATTTATTTTATTTTTATTTTACATTTGTTGACCGGGGCTAGTCCAGCTTGCATATATGCCCATTTTCAGTGGAGGCCCAGGGAGAAAAGCTCTACACTTCAGAATAGAATTACAATAACATAAGTACATTACTAAGATTTAGCAGATTATACTAGTATATTACATTTTGGCTTAAGAGTAAGGAAAAATCTTCCAAGCTACATAACAGATATGGATATACATACAACAAAATATAAGGTAAGTGAAATTGAGCACTATTTGAACTTTAAAAAGGTTATACAAATAATAATGTTAGTAAAAAAGAATAGTACTTTTGTGTGAGTGAGAAGACTAGTGTTTGGAGACAGTGGCAATAGTTAGTCTGGGTTTGCACAGGGGCATAGCCAGTGCAATTTAAGATATGGTTTGAGTTTGGATTTAAATAGGGTAGTTGAAGGTAAGGAGGTCAGATCAGTATGGAGGGAGTGCCAGGTTTTACCCACTGTGTTAAAGAATAGAGAGTCTCCAGCTAGATTGTTGGTTTTACTTATCTTTAACATTAATTTATTTGATGAGCGCAGGGTCTTAAGGTTATTGTAGGGGGTGATTAGGTTAGTTAGTATTGGAGTAGTTGTAAGATGAAACAGTATATTATGGTCAATAGTTAGTTGGTTTGATAGAATAAGATTTGGCAATTCTAACCATCCTAGTTTATTAAGATTGTTACAATGATGGGTTCTATAGGTAGACCCAGTTGCAAATCTGGCAATATTATAGGAGCTAGCCAACTTGTTCAGATTGGTTTCGCATAGTTTGGTATAGATAGGGGATGCATATAGTAAGGTTGAGATAAGGTGGGACTGGGCAATGGTGGTCCTGGATAGTGGGGTAAGAAAGGGTTTGATCCTATAGAGGGAACCTAGTTTCTTGTTTACTGTTTTTATAGTGTTAATATGTGGCTCGAAGGTGAGGTTGTTATCGAATAGTACTCCAAGTAGTTTTGTAGTAGAGTTGGGAGATATAATTGTACCATTGCTAGATGTGACTGTGAAATGTAGTGAGGGGGCTCTGCGGGTGGGAGTAAATAGTAGAATTTTTGTTTTTTTTTTGGGGTTCAGGATGAGACATCATTGAAGAAGCCAATTCTCTACTGTGTTAAACGTGTCTTGGGTTAGGGACTGAAGTTGTGATAGTGAAGAGGCTGAGCATATTAGTGTGGAATCATCTGCATATTTGGATATAGGTGGCTTGACGTAATACAGAGTGTAGGTCGTTAATAAAAATAGAAAAGAGGAGAGGACCCAATGTGGAGCCTTGAGGGACACCAGGGGCAATTGGTAGGTGGTAAGACAAGTTATTCTCCCATAGTACAGCCTGTTGCCTATTATTTAGATGGGATTGGAACCATTGTATAGCAAGTGGATCCAGAGAAGTTGCCAAGTATGTTTGAGTAGCTGGTGGTTTACCATGTCAAAGGCTTTTGACAGATCAATGAAGAGGGCAGAGGAAAGAGTGTTGCTATTACGGTTTTTATTAATGACATCCGTGAAGGAAAGAAGAGCAGAAGAGGTGCTATGAAATGGTCTGAATCCATGTTGGCAGGTAGATAGTAGGTTGTTTGCTAGGAGGTGGTTTAATAGTTGCTTATGAATGCACTTCTCCATGATTTTAGCCAGAGGGGATAATATGGCTATAGGCCTATAGTTAGAAAAATCTTTGGAATTACCACCTTTATGTAGGCGGATGATGTGAGATTTTCCAGATTGATGGAATAGTTCCTTCAGAAATAGCTTTGTTAATGAGGATGGATATGGGGTAGGCTATAGCTTTGGCTGATGTTTGCAGGTAGTAGATCTGCAGAGAGGGTGGTGGGTTTAAGTTTCTTAATAAGGGTGCAGACAAAGGATGTAGGAACAGGTTGGAATTGAAATATTGGGGGGCTGTTAGGGATAATATTGGAAGGAGATGTAGTGTCAGGGGATAGCTGATTGGCCAAAGATTGAATGGTGTCTGTGAAGAAAGTGTTAAAAGAATTGGCAATTTGGTTAGAGCTGTGGAGATTGGAGCCTGAGGGGGTGGGTGTGATTGAGTGACCTGGGTGCAAGAGTTTATTTATACCTGACCAGAATTTTTGAGGTTTATTTTGGTGGGTTTGTTGGAGGTGGCAGTAAAAGTTTATTTTATCTGACAATATGGCTTTTTTAGTTTTGTTTCTTAATTGTCTAAATTTTAGTTGATCTGCCAGGTTTTTGGTTGTACGCCAGCTAGCCCAGAATTTGTTTCTGTAGAGGATTTTTTGTTTGGTAGTTTTGGTGAGCCAAGGAGCTGGTTTAGATATACTTCTTACTATACGAGTTGGGGCATGGTAATCTAGAATGGTTAAAAATTTAGAGTTAAAGTATTTAACAGCTTTTTCTAATGGTAGGCCTTTCAGGGGTGACCAGTCGCAAGCTACAAGTTCATTTTGAAAGCTGTCGAGGTTAAAATTTTTATTACATCTTATTTTCTTATATATGGTTGGTTTTGGGGTATCAGTCTTATACCTGATTAAGTAGGTGAGTGAGTGGTCACTTATATCTTCTGGGAGGGTGCCTACTTTGTAAGATTGGTTTTGACTGTTTGTGAGAATCCAATCTAGGGTGCTGTCATTATTATGTTTATTGGTTCTAGTGGGGCCTGTAATGGTTTGTGTAAAACTGTGTAGGTTGATGTGGGTGGAAGGCTGTTCTGATGTGCAAGACATCCATTTTATATTAAAGTCACCAAGAATTATGGTTTCTTGTGGGTAGGTGGTGGACAGCCGACTTAGGATAGCCTCTAAGGTGTTGATATTGTTGCCTGGGGGAAGGTAAATACAGATTATATAAATGGATTTACCTTTAAGTTGAACTTTGGAGATAAGAATTTCTACATTGCTAGTTAGGGGAGGTTTAGACTCAATGGAGGTGACTTGTAATTCAGATTTATATAAGATAGCTACTCCTCCACATTTCTTAGAGTTATGGTCAAGTCTCAGGATGCTGTAACCAGGGGGAATAACTGTAGTATCTTGTATGGTTGGTTTGAGCCATGTTTCAGAGAGGCAGAGGATGTCAAATGAATGTGCATCCATGTGTAGGTGAGCAACGTTATTGTTTATACTTCGAATATTGAGATGGGCTATCAGGAGAAAGTTGGAGGGTCTGTTGACCAGGTGTGCATTAGTAGAATTTGGGGTGCTAGGCATGATGGAAGTGGTAGAATTTGGGCCAGGGTTTGGGTGTATATCACCATCAATTAGGGAGTGGACTTGTATCGCCAGAGTGAGTATTAAACCTTTACATGTTAGGTTCTAGGGTTTTCTAGCTCTAGGGCTGTAGTATGTGATGAGTCAGCCTATGAAATTTGGATGATAAATACTTTGGTGGATAGGATGTGCAATTGTGGCTATGAGGGATGATGAGTGTTGGTGTGGAGGTTTGTTTCATGGGGTTATGAAAGTGTAGGTAGTTGAGGTGTTTATAGAAAGTAAGTAGATAGGGTATAGCTAAAATAGGTAGAAGTGATAGTAGGAGTAAGGGTGTAAAGTGTATATAGGTAGTGTTAGGTGACATTGTAGAAGTGTAGTGTGTAGGTGAGTATACAGGGATGGGTGCTAATAGATATTGAATAGTGGGAGGTAGGTTGTAGCACTTTAAGGGGTTGGTCTGTGTGATTGCTTGTATTGACAGGGGTTGTGGTTAGTGTGTATAAATGTAGGAGCACTGGGGGCTGGTGGAAATTGGGGGCAGGGTAGGGGACCGGAGTGAGCCTGCAGGGCGAACAGAGTGGGTAGAGCCACAGAAGGAGTGAGACATAGGAAAACAATCAGTGGAGAGCTGTTTGTTAAGGTAAGTGTAAGGTGGAGAAAGGTGGGAGATGTTAACCTTGATAGTAGGGATAGAGGGAGTATAGCTAACTGATACAGAATAAAAAGCTATAGGGATAGAGTAGGACTATAACTCTATGAGCTGGAGATGCTTTGTTCCTGAGAGAAGAGTTTCAAGACAGAAAGATAGTTTTAGGACAATGCCGCCACCTAGTGGCCAATATAAATTTAGCTTCAATAGTTCCCTTTAGGAGGTAGTAGGTATTGAAATTGGAATTTAAGGAGGAGGGAAGAATATTATGTATTTACAAGGGTACAGGAGAGAAAGTGGGCTAGGAAGGAGAAAGGGATGGTAGTGGCTGCTGGATGCCCTAGCAGGGGAGTATACTTTAAGAGCTACAGTAAAATTATACAATGTTACTTCTGTTGTCAGAATTTGTATAACACATACTTTCTTCAGTTGTGTTGTTCTTGAGGGGCTGTTTCACAGGGCGAGAGAAGAGGCAAATCCTTGGTTTGGGGTGAAGATGACAGTTGGTGGTAAAAGGTTGCTGACCAACAAGACAGGGCAGTTCCACAGTTTTAGTTCCTTACAAGCAGGTAGGGCAATTTCTTCAGTTGTATTGTTCTTGAGGGGCTGTTTCACAGGGTGTGAGAAGAGGCAAATCCTTGGTTTGGGGTGAAGACGGCAGTTAGTGGTAAAAGGTTGCTGGACAACAGGACAGGGCAGTTCCACAGTTTTAGTGCCTTACAAGCGGGTAGGGCAATTTCTTCATTTGTATTGTTCTTGAGGTGCTGTTTCACAGGGTGAGAGAAGAGGCAAATCCTTGGTTTGGGGTGAAAATGACAGTTAGTGGTAAAAGGTTGCTGGCACAGTTTTAGTGCCTTATGAGCAGGTAGGGCAATTTCTTCATTTGTATTGTTCTTGAGGGGCTGTTTCACAGGGTGAGAGAAGAGGCAAATCCTTGGTTTGGGGTGAAGATGGCAGTTAGTGGTAAAAGGTTGCTAGCCAACAGGGCAGGGCAGTTCCACAGTTTTAGTGCCTTACGAGCAGGTAGGGCAAATAAAATGTGTACACCGGAGCTGGGGACGCACAGCAGCCAAGGGATAGACCAGGGTATTAAGATAGATGCTTACTCCATGCCTAGGAGAGATGAAGCCCTAGAGCAGCTGGGTGGGGCTAACTATCTTTAATTGATCTTACCAAGGGTTACGGGCGGGTGCCCTGGACTCCCAACACTAGGGAAAGGTCAGCCTTTGTGACTCCTTTCGGCTTGTATGCATTCACAAAGATGCCGTTTGGGATGAAAAATGCCCCAGCAACTTTCCAGAGGTTGGTAGATAATATCCTAGCAGGAGATTTCACCCTTGCTTACCTGGATGATATTGCCATCTACAGCCGTTCCTGGCAAGAGCACTTTCAGCATGTCAGGAGGTGCTGGGCAGACTACAGAGGGCGGGGTTGACTATTAAGCCTAGTAAGTGTCAGGTGTGCAAGGCAGAGGTCTCCTACCTGCGACATAGAGTGAGGAGTGGTAAGATCAGGCCAGAACCTTCCAAAGTGGAAGCAATTCAAACATGGCCTGCCCCTGTTAAAAAAAAAAAAAAGCAGGTGAGGGCATTCTTAGGGACAGCAGGGTACTATAGAAAGTTTGTCCCCAATTCTAGTACCATAGCTGCTCCCCTCACAGTCCTAACAAGGAAAAACAGGCCAGATAAAGGTAGTGTGGACCCCAGCATGTGCGCAGATATTCCAGAAGCTTAAAGGAGCTTTGGGAGGACCCCCGGTGTTAGCCAGTCCAGACTACAGCAAAGAGTTTGTTGTGCAGGTGGATGCTTCTAACCATCAGGTGGTGGCTGTACTGAGCCAGGTTCCCTCAGAGGGAGAAGAGCACCCAGTAGTATACCTCAGTCATAAGCTCCAGCCCAGGAAGGAATGCTAGGCAGCTGTAGAAAAGGAATGTCTAGCCATAGTGTGGGCACTACAGAAACTTCATCCTTATCTGTATGGAAGGAAATTCACTGTAGTTACAGATCACAATCCCTTAACATGGCTACATCGAGCCAGCCAGAAAAATGCCAAGTTACTAAGGTGAAGCTTAGGGTTACAGGCATATGATATGACAGTGCAGCACTGCACTGGGGTTAGCAATAGATGGGTCCTCAAGACAGAAAATGGGGTAATGTATTCCCAGATAGGCTCATCTCTCTCAAGCACCTTTTCTTAAGGGTCACTTGAAAAACTAGCTTGAGTCTTTGGAGGGGGGGGGGTGATAAAGGGAGATACTGCCAGCCCAGCTATCTGGAATTTTGTAAATACATGTCATTTGTGAATATCAACATGATTCATATGCTTGTGTTACAAATGTATTAGAACTTTGTCATATAAAATGGTTTGTACAGATGTGTGCTGAAGAGGTATTTTGCAAAGTGCGGTTTAAAGATGTAAGCACAGCCTGCCCTACTGGAATAGAATTGTAAAGACAAACGACTGGAGCCACAGAGAAAAGATGAAAAAAAACCTCCAAAAGCACACACTTCTCTTGCAGTCCAAACCCACAAAGCAGTAGAACACAAATTAAAAATCAAGAACTGAATTTATTAAGCGCTTTCGTTTCACTACAATGGAAACTTCATCAGAATAGAAAAACATCATATTAGATCCCATTTTTAAAGTCTCTCCAGTATCTTAAATAACCAATCCAACATAAGTTTAATAATCATCAGTTAAACATTTGAAGAAACAACCTACAAAAACCCCTAAATCAAATACAAAATATATAAATGTATACATACGTGTAAAAATCTTATACAAAAATTACATTTCAATGTATTTTAATAAACAATTTATCGAACACGTTTCATTAATACCTGGCACCTTTGTGACATTAAGTTTTAACTCCCATTTGAGCTCACTTTTAAGTAAATGTTCATATGTTATAAAACATCTTTGGTTTTGCAGAACTTGTTCTAAGATAGTAAACTTAAAAGAATGTAAATGAAATTCAACATCTGTATTTTAACAAACTAAGCTGAATAACTTGAGGACAACCAGCACGCATCCTCTCAGCCTCACAGTGTAGGTTACAGCCTACAGTTTCTTTGTATAGCAGTATTGCTATTGTTGATTTTGAACTTTTTCGTAGTAGTCTGAAACAGGGCCAGCACACTCGCAGACCTCCCTAGAGGCCGCCCCCCACTCCTATCTTACTTTTCTCTTAACTTCAATTGAGAATAAGTAAGTTAAATTGGCATTCCACATCTTTGCCACTAGATGGCAGCAGAACACAGGGCTTAAAGTCTCCCTGTTCACACTAAAGAGTGCAGCTCTGGGTTCCAGCATTGCTTATTTTAAATAAATCCAGCCTTCTAGTTTAAGCAACAGTATAATCCCGAAAGCAGTACTTGAGAGCTCTCTCTATTCCAGAAAAAGGGGAGGTTGACTCTTGTAGTACATTTAACATAGTTTCCCACAAAGTGTGCAACTTACGCAGAGAGAAAATTCAGTGCACAGTCTCACTGAATACCTGATTGGCTCCTGATACTCCACTTCGTGGCTCTGTCCTGCTCCGTTTGCCCTTCAGGCTCACTCCGCTCCCCTACCCTGCCCCTGTATCCCACCTGCCCCCACTACCTCTGCATTTAAAACTGCTAAACTACACCCACTACCAATACACCCTATCCCCTCTCACCCCACAAATTAACACAGACAGTCAACTACACCCCTAGTTACTCTCTATACCTCTACACCCACCCTTGGTTAGTCTACCTCTTCCTCTCCCCATCCACCCTTGTTTAGCCTTGCTTTTCTCTTTGCATCCTGCTACACCACTACTAACAACAAAATGAAAGTCAGCTTAGGGTGTCTCCTACTGACCCTCACAATACTAACATACATCACATCCATACATCGTATAACCTCACTACATAACACAAATTACCATGCAACACACACATACATTAAACCAAACACACAGACACACACACACTTCCCCATTACTGCTACACTATTTAAAGATAGTTCATAAATAAAATACAATTGACAACAACCCATACCACAAAATTATCAGAGAAATATCACATAAAAACAACACATAGTATAAAACACATATTACTTATCACAAATAAAACTTCTCATATCAGGAGACATGCACCCAAATCCAGGACCAAGCAATTCCCTACTCCCACCCAAACAAAGGTCAGACTTACTGATCATAAATATGAATACTAGGAGCATAACTAACAAACTCCCTGATATATAAGCATTCATAACCCACTACTCCCCAGACATAACCATCACTGGTTAAACCCTAACATCCAGAGCGAATACATTCTCCCACCAGGTTATAACATATTAAGACAGGACAGAACAAATAAAAAGGGTGGTGGAGTAGCCATACTCTTCAAAAACATACTCAACATAAAAACCCCAAAAATCCCAAGCCCTATATTTCAGATTTCAAAACCTTAACCTCAACTCTACTTATAAACAACACCAAAAAAATCAATATCATCTGCTGTTACATCACCCCAGGTAACAACTCTACCACCATAGAAGAAATATCACAATGGGTCTCTACCCAATGAAGCTATTCTCTTAGGTGACCTAAACACAGACTGGTTAGCTTGTAACTCCAACATCCCCACTAACCATATCAGTCTCTATGGCTTTACCCAGCTCATTCATGAACCCACTAGAGTGGACAAGAGATCCCACAAGCACTCAATTTTAGACTGGACACTAGTAAATTACCCAAAACAAAACTATCACACTGGATGTCTACCAGAAACCCTGAGTGATCACCTCCCACATTCCTTCTGTGTAAACGTTCCAACCTTTCCAACCCTATTTATAGACAAGACATAGATGACAGGATCGTAACTATATCCTAAGACAATGTAATTGGAACCCACTACTAACATTAGACTTAGACCAAGCCGTAGACTACTTCAACAGCACTTTCACTAGCATCCTCAACTCAATTGCACCCATTAGAAGGATCAGAGTCAAGGTAAACTATGCCCCATGGCTAAGCAGGGACACAGGAGCCCTACTTAAAAGCCAGAGATAGATCATGGAAAACCTGGAAAAGAGATAACGCAAACCTATCCAAACAAAACTACCTGAAACTAAGAAATCAGGCAAAATGACAAACCAAACTCAATAAACAAAATTATTTCCTCAACAGCCAAACCAAACACACGAGACCCACACAAGTTCTGGCATGCCACCAACTCCCTACTTAACCCAGGCAAAACATCCACTCCAACTCCCACTACCAACAGTAACACCACAAACATTGCCTCCCAATTTAACCATTACTTCACTGAATCCATTCTATCATTATCCTCTCAAATCTCCAAAACCTACCATTCAGACACCTTTACCCAACCCCTTATTAATATCCCTTCTTTGACCCTCTCACCTGTCCCTACCACTACAATTAAAAAACTCCAAACCAACCATCATTGCTGTAGACAACTTACCAGCCAACTACTTAAATATAGCAGCTGAATCTCTATCATACCATGTATCCGTCCTTATAAACTGCTCCATACAGGAAGCCTACATCCCAAAGTTATGAAAAGTATCATATATAATCCCTCTTCATAAAGGAGGAAACTCCTACAACTTCTCTAACTACCACCGCATAGTCACCCTATCCCCCTTATCCAAAATACCTGAAAGGTGCATTCACTCCCAAGTTATGCAATTTCTGAACTCTAACAATCTCCTTTCACCCATACAACACTGCTTCTGACAGCACCGTAGCACTACAGCCACTCTCCTGTCTTTTACAAATACAGTTAACCTACACAGAAATAACAACAACTTCGTATCAGCAATATTCCTAGACCTATCCAAGACATTTGACATGGTGTCACACACCATGCTACTGGAATCCATGACCTCCCTATCCTTTGCCCCTTCCAATATAACATGGTTTAAATGCTACTTGTCAGACAGACATCAGTCTGTCCAGTGGCAAAACACACTATCTCCCCAACTTCCAACCACCATAGGAGTTCCACAGGGTTCAATATTAGGCCCCCTACTCTTCTCCATATTTACTAACAGCCTACATGCTGCCTCCCAACATGCCTTACTCAAACAGTATGCAGAATACTCAACTCTCATCTGCTCTGCACCATCAATCACTACCCTTAAGAAACTCTCAGGAATCCTTCACTTCAGTGGAAAACTGGATTACGCAGATCTAGCTCATCCTAAATCCCAACAAGACCAAATTACTCATATTCGCTCCCAACAAGACTAAAATGACCCATCAACCTTTTACAATCACATCCAAGAATGATACTAACATCTCCCCATCTGACCATACCAAACTCCTTGATGTAGAAATCGACAACAAACTACTGTTTGATGTCCATGTCTCGCAAACAATCAAAAAGGTCCACAAAAAGATGGGTACACTATATAGACACAAAAAATTTCTGTCTGATCAGGCACGAATTACACTTGCCCAAACATACCTACTATCCACTCTCATGTACACCGCACCAGTCCTTACCCACACAAGAAAACAGGCCTTGAACGTCTTCAGTCATGCTACAGTAAAATCGCCAGATTCACTAATAACTCCACCTGTAAAACACACCACTGTCAGGCACTGCAAGAACTTAAATGACTAGAACTTCCTCAGCTACTCAACTATCACCAATTAACACTTGCATACAATATTTTGAACTACCCTGACAAAACCCCATCTCTTAACCTACTACTAACCAAGTACATATCAAATCGCCCCTATGTTCTTCTGAAAAAACACTCCTCTGTATCTCTAAAGCAAATAACTCCGCAGGAAAAGGCCTGTTCTCCCACAACATAGCCAGAAACTGGAACAACCTCCCCCCTACTCTAACCTCTGCACCTTCAGTCACCATGTTCAAAAACTCTCTCAAAGTGCACCTAACGAATCAATGGTTATGCCCATGCATCACATAACTCCGATTTCATTTTATAACAAATAGCTAGCTAGTTACATCTCCGACAATCTGCTACAGACTCAGGAATCAACTACAAACCAGAAATTGTAATTCTTCTTACTCTCTACTCTCATTTAAGACTTCCTGTTTTCTATGTAATATTTCTATATGCTGTTTTGGACTGTAACATATATTTCATGTGTTGACCTTATTGTAATTTGTACGGAGCTTTTCTCTCTGGGCCTCCATTGTAAATGGACCTGTGTCCAGTCGGACTATCTCGGTAAACAAATGTAAAATAAATACAAATAAACTAAAAAAAAGTCTAGCCAGTGCATTTTTCTTATCATTTTTGTCTTATATTTAATAGATGTTCATACACCCTTTCTTGGAATTTCCTACTGGTTTTGCCCACATAAAATGATTTACATTCTAAGCAGGTAGAAAGATAAATTACATGGGATGAATCACATGTATAAGAACTTTGTAACTTAATAATAACATCATTCACAACAAACTCCTGTCCAGTTAAAATATACGGGCAGTGGGCACTCTGGCCACACCCTTCTAATGGCCTTAACTGGTACTGATGATTCTAATAAGTTCCTGAAAGATTTGTCTTTTTTATAAACTATCTTAGGACATTCACCCACAATCTCCAATATTCTGTCATCACAGGCCAAAATCATTCAATTTCTCTTTAAACAGCTAATAACATTATTACTATCTAGTGAGTAAGTTGTAATAAAAAAACTTTTCGTTCTTATTCATGTTTTTCTTACCACTGTCTGACCCTAACTCAACAACTGAGGTGTCTATATCTTACTCATTCAGAATAATGTGATTCCTAGGTTGAGTTGTCTTGAAACCTCAACAGGGGGTTGTACACGCCATGCAACCTCTTAAAAATTACTTCTTCCTTAATGTTTTTGTTGAGAAACACATCAGGATAACCCCTATTCCTGAACATGTCAATAACATTATCTACTTCCTTTAAAAAAGCTGTGGTATCCGACACCATTCTGGCTACCCTAACCAGCTGGCCTTTTACCATGGCTTTTTTCTGGTGGTGGAGGTGCCAACTTTGATAGTGTAAATACGTATTTTCTTTCTAAAAATATTGGCTTGAAAACCCAACTCTGTATTCTTGATTAATTCTATATCTAAAAAAGATATTTTATCTAACCCTATGGTATGTGTAAAGTTTAAAAATTGGGTCGTATTGTTAATATAGTTCATGAACTCAGTAAGATTCTCACTCGTACCTGTTTTTAAAATAAATGTCATCCAGGTATTGTGTGTAATATGTCCAACAAGAAGAAAAAGGACTATTAAAATTATATTTAGTCTCCCAATGGGCCATGACCAAGTTGGCAAAGCTGGGGGCACAAGCTGCCCCCATTGCCAAAAATGCCCATTAAAACAGAGGAAGTTGTAGAAAAGTACCAAGTCCAGCAAGAGAATAGTAAGACTTATTCTTTCACTTGAAAGAATATTCAGTTTATATAAACAATCTTCCACCAGGTTAAACCTACTACATGTGGTATAACGGAGTATAAATGCACAACATGTATTGTCAAAAAAATGCAACTCTCATCATAATCAAGATTCTAGATAGAAACTGACACAAATCTTTACATATTTTGGGCAAAGCTTCAACACAAGCCTTTAACAAATGATCAACAAACTTAGCAATGTAGTGGAGTTTAGATCTATTAGCATCCACTATAGGTCTAAAAGGAGGGTTACCCTAATCTTTATGAATTTTAGGAATGCCGAAAAAATGGCTATTACTGGGTACTTGTTCATCAAAAGATCGAATTCCTTTCTGCTAAGTTGACCATACATTAATAAATTGTATAGTACCATATTAATCTTAGCAAAGGCAATATTAATTTCATTGTGTGACACTTCAGCATAGGTATCAGAAATAATCTTCAGTATCCATAACCACTAACCCACCCCCCTTATCAGGTTTCTTCACCATGATATTACAGTCTTCTGTTAATTGTTTCAATAATAACATGTTTTCCTTCGACAAATTGTAAAATGTGTTTCTATACTGTGACAACAGAAGACTCCAAAAATCCAATTCACAGATTTTTTTCAAAAGCCTCTATCATTGCATTAGGCGGGGATTAAACATGCTGGATCTAAAAATACTTTATTATTTAAACCACTGTTTTTAAACCATAAAGCCAAGTTCAATTTACAGGTGTAAAGTTTCAAATCCATTAACAATTCTGCTATATTACTACTTTTGGCTAGGACAAAACTAAATCCCTTTGAAAGTATATCAGCATGTTTAGTAGTTTAAGGATTTACTAGAATAATTATACAAAGTAAAATCTTATTTAAATTCCATACCAGTTGCAATTTTTGATACTGGCTGGAAGAAAAATCCAAACTCATCGTTGATTCGTCTGTTTCTTGGGGGAATAACTCTTTGGTTTCGCTCCTCGCTGATCATAACAGTCCTCGATATTCTTCTGGTGTAACCTCTGTTGGCCCTGCTGTCTCTGGAGTCACTCCAGTCTCCGAACATTCTGTTCCTCTGACTGGTCATTTGGGGAAACATCATTTCCTCTTGGTGAATTCACTTCCTGCCCTCCTGTTATTGGCTCAAGGTTCCTATTCTTGTTTCCATAGGAACCTGGATAAGCTGAACCATCCTGGTAATCATTCAAGTTTCCCTGAAACTTTTTTAAGTTTTTTGTTGACAATATCAGCACACACATTATTATCCATCTTAGCAAAAATATTCATGTAGTTGGTCTCATAGTTTTCAAAAAGCAAATCATTCTTTAAGACTGCATCCATGTCATCCAGCTCAGAAGATAGCTGTGCAATAAACTGAATTTGGGAAGATATGGACACCTCAGTTGTTGAGTTAGGGTCAGACATTAGTGGTAAGAAAAACATGAATAAGAACGAAAAGTTTTTTTATTACAACTTGCTCACTAGATAGTAATAATGTTATTAGCTGTTTAAAGAGAAATTGATCAATTTTGGCCTGTGATGACAGAATATTAGAGATTGTGGGTGAATGTTATAAGACGGTTTTTAAAGACAAATTTTTCAAGAATATATATGTGGGAGAAGGAATGAGTTTATATGTATGTGTGTGTGTGTGTGTGTGTATATATATATATATATATATATATATATTCATTTAAATTTTCTTATTCTCATGTTTTATATTTGTTTGAGAATATATTCGTTGTTTGGTTTAAATATTTATTCTGTGGGTGTATTCATATATGCACTTATTGCCGTTAAGGCGTGGTCCTTTAAGAAGAATAAAGACTAGTAATTGATTTTAATTATTTTAAGCAGGTGGTACTGGTTTGTAACCTATTTTAATCATGTGGCTATGTTCTAGTTTTGTTCTGATGAAGTCAAAGGTGTACTACTGACAGTGCTTAACGTTTCAGTAAACAGCTCCTTGTGTGTGTTCCATTCCCTTTCGGTTTTTGATTTTGACAAACATAAACATTTTATTTGACTCATTTTTGAAGAAACTGCAAGTTATTATGCATTTTGTGAAGAATAATGGAGACATTATATTTTTCTGTAACAATTATCCCCATTTGATACTGTCATCGCACAACACCCAATTATATTTTGATTTTTTTTAATTTGATAACATGCGCATCACAACATTCATCATCTGCAGTGATTGAATTTTTCATTCACCTCAAGTTTATTATCGGGTACAGGTGGCATTTCATGTGCAGGTGAGATTAAGCATTTTGTGATTTAGAACAGAAAATATTAAAATAACTAAAACAATACCTACAGTGATGATACCTTGTAATGTTCCAAAAACAAATGTAGGGGAATCAAACCACTGGTGTATAAAACACAAGAAATAGCAAAAAGTTCCAAAACACAACCAGTAGTACACAGCAGATGTAAAACCAAACCAGAACGTTAATAAAATAAAAAACACAGATAAGCACTTTCGCGTATAGCTTCTTCAGATCTAATAACTAGGTGCTATTAAAACAGCAGGTAGTCACCAAAATTCTAAAAGTCCATGTCTGATAATTCTGTGTGAAAGCTAAATTTCATATATGTACACAGGAATAGGAAATGCACTCTTACTTGATTGGATGCATTAGAGAGTTACTTCTATAAGTAGCACGCATTATATTTTGTTGTTAGATCTGAAGAAGCTATACGCGAAAGTGCTTATCTGTGCTTTTTATTTTATTAAAGTTCTGGTTTGGTTTTACATCTGCTGTGTACTACTGGTTGTGTTTTGGAACTTTTTGCTATACCTTGTAATGTACTAATTCCCAGTTTACCAAATACACTGCCCAACCATCAAGAAAGTGTCCACTGTTTAGAGGCACTGTCCAAATCTTTGGCCCTCTCTTCCATGAAACTGGCCAACTTTTCTTGTTTATGATGATAGTCACCAATATAAAAGCAACGACTTTCTGTGAGGTCACATGACACCCCTTTGGCAGCTAGCATTATGTTGAGTGCCAGCCGATCTTGTAACACCACAGTCTGAATTTCAGTCATTTTTCTATTGCAGTCTTAATGTGATTTGAAGTATTATTTGCTACCTCCTGAAGAATATGAGCAAGCATGGTGATTTCAAGCATTGTCCTTTGCACTTCATACCCAGGGGTAAAAACTGAAAATACTGTCCAGTGAATTGACCATTTATTTTTCAGTCTGCCTGCTGGAGGGTTCTTGAAATGTTGGATAGCAGGAGTAATATAGCTCATAAAATAACATCCAGACCAGTTTGTAGGCAACCATGGGTAGGCACGATCACCACATATGTAGAACAATACTCTGTCATGCTCATGCCACTCCGCCAGTCATAGCTTTTTAAGTGTGAAGTGTTCAACATGCTTTCATGTCTAGTGTCATTATGTTTGCTTGTTCACACTGGTCCATTTCCATTTTTGGCATAACATGTGTCTCCATGAATAGTGGTTGCAAGCTGACGAGACACAGCCTTTGAAAACGCATCATGTTGCACCAAGTTTGATTAGTGTCACAGAGATCCTTTTTAAATGTCACCTGTGATGTAGGGATTGGAATCATGGGAATCTCCACCTTAGAATGATGAGATATATACAAACACACCCAACAGTTTGTCACATTTAAGTCCACAGTATATTGTCAAAAAAAAAACAACAGGAAACTATTTTCTCTTGACCGGTTTATAAAAGGAAACAGCAACAAAAACAAAGGAAACGTACCTGCTGTCACCGGGTTCATCATGGACTGCTGTCTGAGTTGATTTTCTCTTTTAGTCCTTTACTGGGGCAGATGACTCGTCCTTAGTACATCACTATTCTTTCACCGGCAAAGATGATTCATCTGGAGCATTTGCACAAGTCTTTTTTGGACTCAAACTGTTCTTTCTTTGAAAAGTGTTAACATAAACCCAATCAGTGGGCAGCAGTTGGTGACAGGGCTGGTCAGCAGGTAAAGGAAGAGCTTTTTTTACAGTTTTATGGTACTGCTGCAAGAAATGAATACGTTTTGTGCAGTAAGACAATATAACATTATTAGTTCAAGTTAATTCTTCATTTGACACAGGGGGAGTAATTGGAAGAGCCATGGGTCTCCCCATTAATATCTCATAGGGACTCACTCTCCTTATAGTATTTAATGCACTTTTCATGTCATCAATGCTAAGGGAAGTTCTTCTGGCCATTTAGGTTTTGTTTTAGCACCGGTCTTTGAAATTTTATTTTAAAGGGTCCTATTAACCCCCACACACACACACACACACTAATCCAGATAACTGTGGATGGTTGGGACAGTCAAGACTCACTTTAGTATTAACAATTTTGCATAATTCTTTAATCAGGGAATTTTTAAATTGAGTTCCCTGGGCAATATTGATAGTACAAAGTACACTAAATCTAGGTATGAATTCAAATATGAGTTTAACTACTGTTACAGAATCCACTTTGTGGCATGGTTAAGCTTTCACCCATGCAGAAAACATGCAAACCACCACCAATATGAATAGTAAATTATGAACTTTTGGCATCTGGATTAAGTCCAGCTGCACATTAACAAATGTTTCCCAAGGTGGTGGTAGGCATGCAGCTCTAATGTTTGCATTTTTGCTGACATTGTGTTATAGGCATATTGTACAGTTATTAACATAATGAAGTTTCATAGAGGAGACACGAGGGGCATACCAACCTCAGGTAATTTGATTAAATAATGCTGTCTTATCTGCAGTCTGGTAAACATGTCCTTACCAGATAAGGTAACAAGCAGGCAGGCACCACATGTTGGCCATCTGGATGTTGCTATAACCCATTGGTGGATTTTCTGTATCCATCTTTAAGTCACCTCTGAACTTCTCCCTGTGATACTTCAGCTCAGAAAGCTCATACTCTCTTAAAATCAAACACATCATCACTGTTGGAGTCTTGTAATAACATCACATGGAGATTTGGACAAGTTCTTCTACAATTGTTAAATTTTATTTATTATTATTAAATTATAAAATTTGTAAGTCCTTCTACAACTTACTTAGCAACTTGATTTGCCAAATTATTTCCCTTCAAAATACTATTTATAGCCCTTTGATGGGCACTACATTTAACTACTGCTAATTCTTTAGGTAACAAAAGAGACTCATCTTTGTTGAAGCAAAACATCATTACTGATGCAAATAGATATCCTTGCAACCAATTTTCACATTGATCTCTTCCACAGGAACTACCAATAAATAGGTCAAGTTCAGCATTGAGTATAGGAGTGTCTTTTAAGTAATTTCTAGGAGAAAGCAGATAGTCTCTCTCTCTCACACACACACAATCATGCTCTTCACCATCCTCCGCAGTAGGTAACAAAGATGCAGGATTTAGAACAGGACAGCGTATGAGAGAAATAGATGGATTAGAAAGAAGTTTAAGTTCATATTTAGTTAGACGTGCAGTTAAGAGGGTTTTGTTTTCATTTTAAGTAAGAGGGATGATGCAGAATGAGGGACAGCTACTGTTAGAGCATGTCTGAGTTCCACTGATTACGCAAGATTGACTAGAATGGTGACAGTGGCCCCCACTCTTAAACATTGTGGAAATCCCTTTGCATCCGAATCAAGTGCTGTACTATAATAGATGGTTCATAGGTTGGTACTAGGCTATCAGCCCTTGGGCCTATACAAGCCTAGCCATAACAATTCCCTGGCTATTTCTTCCCACATTATTTACTTTCCTGGACCCCTGTCTAGCAGGGCGACTGACGTGATCCCTGGGGTGAATTTCCTTTCTCCCATCCAATCGTCAAGGTTCCTCTTGAAGAGGTCCAAAGAGGCACTCTGCTTGACATGTATGGGCAATCTATTCCAGAGTCTGGGGAGTTTCTGGGTCAGGAACCTATCCCTCCAGCATGTTTTGTTTATTGTGATGACAAGGTTTAGAGCCCTGGAGCGTGTAGCTCTGAGGGATTGGGATTTCTTTAAGTATAGCATGTCCAACAGCTCTGGGTTTGACATGGCCTTGTATGTTAAGCAGAGATTGCCTCTGAGTAGACGATATGTGACAGAGTATAGCTGGAGTTTTTTAAGGCGGTCAGCGTAGGGCATCTGCTTTAGGCCTGTGATTCTTTTAGTGAGGTATTTCTGAGGCCTTTCCAGTTGTTGCAGATGTCTTGAGAGGTACATACCAAATGGGGCGTTGTATTCTATAATGGGTCTAATGAGGGATGAGTACAGTGGGGCAATGACCTCCTTTTTTCTGGATGAAAAGTCCTTCGTGATGAGGTGTGCCACATAGAAGGATTTCCTGACTGTTGTGGTGATGTGGTTATCAAAGGTGAGACCACTGTCCACCTGTGTCCCTAAGTCTCTTATCACACTTTCTGTGTTTAGTGTACTGCCACCTATATGGTAATTCATGGAGTGTGTAAGCACTCCCTGACCAAATCCATTTCTTTCATGACAAAATGAAAGTCTTTTCATAATCTGGTAACCCTAAAGCTGGAGCAGTAGCTAAAGCGTACTTTAAATTTTGAAATGAATTTTTCTCTTTACTATCTCAAGGTTTATGTTGTTTTAAAAATATTTGTCAAAGATTTAGCAATTTCTGCATATTTAGAAATCCACTGTCTGCAGTATCCTGTCATACCTATGAAAGATCTAAGCTGACACTGAGTAATTGGATGTGGGGCTTTAGCTATTGCCTCATTATGAAATGGTAACAACTATCTGCTACCCTGAGATATCAAATGACCAAGAAAACGGACCTGAGGTGAACATAGCTGTAATTTTTCTCTTGACAGCCTGCGTCCTTTTTCTGCAAAAATAGTTAAAAAATGTATTGTATCCTGCTGGCACTGCTGTAAAGAATTACATGCTATTAGTAAATCACCTACATATTGCACTAACACAGACCCACCTGAAAACGTCATAGCCTCCAAATCTTTTTGAGAATTGAAAAAATAATGAAGGAGATTCAGTGTATCCTTCTGGCAGCCATGTCATGTATACTGATGTCCCTTATAAATTAAAAGCAAACAGAAACTGACTTTCAGGGTGGATAGGTATAGAAAAGAATGCTAAACACAGATCTATCACAGAAAACATTTTTGCTGTAGGTGGTATGCAACTCACTACTGTTGCTAGATTTGGAACCACAGACAAAAGTGGTAATATTGCATTGTTCATAGCCCTCAGCTCTTGCACAAACCTGTAAGTATCTTTTCCTGGCTTTTTCACAGGGCGAATAGGATTATTACAAGGCTTTTAGCTGGCACTATTATTCCTTGTTGTATGTAGGACTGAATTACAGATGTGATCCTCTGCTGTGCTTCTGGTTTCAGGGGATACTCCGGAACTCTAGGGAGAGGTTTTGATGGATTGTTTTATTTTTACATGTTCTGCAGGTTTTAGTATACCTACTTCATTAGCATTTTTAGCCCATAAGTTAACAGGTACCTGCTGCAGCAGTTTTTCAGCTGTCTGTATGCCTTCAAAAGGCTGTTCCTGAGCTTCTGCTAAGACTGCCAATATGTCTTGTTCTAATTCTGTTGGAACATCCAAATACACCCCTTTTGGTGTACATTAAATAGTTCAACCCAGTTTGCATAAGAGGTCTCTCCCTAACAAATTTACTGGTGCAGTAGTACTCAAAAGAAAAGAATGCCTTTCTTCAGTCTAGGGTTGCCACCTTTCTATGTAGCAAAAACCGGACCAAAGCCACACCCCTTGCATTTCCAGCAACCCTTCCTTTCTCTGCCCATCCCCTGCCCACCCATCCCACTATCCTGACCATTTTATGACATAAATGCATATGTCATCTCAGAGTTGAGCACCTTTCTTTGCCTTTTTCCCCTTGTTTTAACAAGTCCCAGTTTTAAACGCATTGCTTTAGCTATGCATTCCAATTGAAGTTATTCCATGGCTGCTTTTTCACAAACTCTGGAATTCTGTTTGTGCACATAAACAGAGTACCAGAGTTTTGTACACAGTTTTCCAGACTACTGGACCAACATTCTGATTTCCTGGTACACTGGAAAAACATGGATAGGTGGCAGTGCAACTTCAATCGATCCTAAACAAATGGGTATAGGTTCTCAAACAGGATACGTAATAGTAGCATTTGTTACTCCAGCTGCCTTTACTTTGTTTTAATACTGGTATCTGACTATCTCAGCTAATTTTTAATACAGACCTAGTGGCTCCACTGTCTACCAGGAAAGCAGTTTTCTTCGAATTTATTTTTACTTTAACATGGGGTCCATTTTGATCTACTGGCAGCAAAGCATCAAGATTTATTTCTGTTTTGTTATTCTGACAATCAGTATGGTGATTTGTAGCATTTAATAAGGACTCCAAGTCCTTTAACTGTCACTCTGTAAGCACTTGCTTTGCTTGATTTTGTGCAGGGGCTTGCAGACCCTGTGCAAAAGCTGCTGCAATAGCTGGCTTAGCTTGTTCTTTGGATCTGGTATCCCTGAATGTCTAGCAAACACTGCTTTAAGGTGACTCAAATAATCTGCAAGGGTTAACCCTTTATTTTGCTTACATACATGTCTCTTAGACCAATCTGTTCTAACTTGACACACTTCTGTAATTTAATTTGACAGTGCTATCTTTTTGCCTATTAGTGCATCATTCCCTGTGAGAGTAAAATCTGTTATTTTAACCTTTTTAAGTAACTTTTTTTTTATTTCATCTGAAGTAACTACCTGAACAGCTGGCTTAAATCTGTCAAAACAGGGTTGTAACATTCTGTTAGTTTTTAATTCCTCCTTAAACCTTAATGGATCTTCTCTAATGTTAGGAAAACTTTTAGACATAGTATTCATATCAGCAGGGGTCCAAGGGTGATGAACATGCTATTATTAGCACTCAAAATTTCTCTAAGAGGTGCTGAAAGATCTTTTCTAGAGGCACTAGCCTCTTGTCCTGCTCTGTTACGTGAGCACATGTGATGAGTCACAGGAGAGTCAAATACTGGTGCTCCTGTTGGAGAGGTAGAAGCTTGGTGAAAATGACGGGAAGAAGAAAACTCCTCGACTGTAGATGTCTGTTCTGAAGATGAGGGTTGAACAGGGGAGGTAGGTTAAGATGTAACAGTACCATGTTGACCTGGTGTCCAGTGGACAGTTGTCCAAAATGTAGGGGTCTGAGAAATAGTGGAATCTTGCACATTCCTAGTTTCTCCAAAACCTGCCAAGACAGGATAAATGGATCCTTTTTATGGTATGCACTGTCTTTTTGACCTCTTTCACCTGTTGCAGCAATGAGTTATACATATTCTGTAATTCCCTTAATGCTAAGTCCTTTTCACTTTTAAGAATTAGTATGCCAGTAATAAAGCCCATTGCTCTCACTTACTTTGATTTTTAACTATACCTTTTCTCTCTCTTTTTACTCGTACATTAAACAATACAAAGCATTGCTCATACTTCTCCCATTTAGTCGTGCAGCCTTGTGTTAATTTTCCCTTTTTGTTGTACGCGCATTCACATTAATAAACTTGTTCTTATTTTCTGTGGGATCCTCCCACTATTACTTTACATATACCTAACAAGCAAACTCCGTCATTCAACAAAACAGTTATTCGCTCATTCCACTTTTTTTTAACTACAGTTATCTAAAAGAGAGAGAAAAAAAAGGATTTTCCACAAATCCATTTTCCCCCTTTTTAGTCTAGTATGTTTGCACACCCTGAGTAGTTAAGTATCCGAATCTCTGACTATTCCATGCAAAATTGTGTGGAATTCACAGGAAAAAAATTTCTGTGCTGGGCCCTTGCAATTTATTCCACCCTGCCCTGCAGTAATACCAAATTCTACGAGTCTTAGGGTACCAAATGTTTAAGTGCACAAATAAATAACAGAAATGTTACCTTTTTAGTCTTGAGTCAATGATAATACTTAAGGATGGGCAAATTACTGGTTTATTTTATAAACAGCACTGGGAGACTGCCTACCAAAATGTTCTAATCAAGGAACAAGGAATACTTAGCATACACAAACAGTCCTGGCTCCTGAAGGTCTCTCCTCAAATGAAAATGGCAATGAAGAAAAAATAGAAGTAGACCACCACGATGAAAATTCCACGATTTATTAGAAAATAGATGAGCGCTTTCGCATGCACCAACTGCACGCTTCTTCAGATCTAATACACTGATAATTCAACTCCATTTTTATATCAAACAGGGAGTATCCATTACCCATTCATTAATCAGATGAAACAAGTCATCAGTCAATCACATAATTAAATAGTTAATTAATCAACAGGCATAACATCTCTTTTGTTCTGAAAGCTTTCAAAGTGTTCCTGTGTTACACTTATATTTGAATAAAACACATTTCTATTACTAAACAACTGCATTAATAATTATAAAACGTAATATATATATATATATATATATATATATATATATATATATATATATATGTATATACATAATGCTTAAAATATACATTCATTTAGTCCTACTTAAAAACTATCATCTGAAACATTTATATTACCTATCCTGCACCAATGAAACTAGTGACTAATTACTAATTCTGTTATAAATCACAAAAACTTAACTAAGCATATCCATAAAAATATATATACATGCTTCATATAGCTATAATCAATACATTGATTCTTACTGCATGAAGAGTCATAGAAGACATCACAAAAAATGTCTTCTATGACTCTTCATGCAGTAAGAATCAATGCATTGATTATAGCCTTATGAAGCAAGTATATATATTTTTATGGATATGCTTAGTTAAGTTTTTGTGATTTTTAACAGAATTAGTAATTAGTCACTAGTTTCATTGGTGCAGGATAGGTAATATAAATGTTTCAGATGATAGTTTTTAAGTAGGACTAAATGAATGTATATTTTAAGCATTATGTGTATATATATATATATATATATATATATATATATATATATATATATATATATATATTACGTTTTATAATTATTAATGCAGTTGTTTAGTAATAGAAACGTGTTTTATTCAAATATAAGTGTAACATAGGAACACTTTGAAAGCTTCCAGAACAAAAGAGATGTTATGCCTGTTGATTAATTAACTATTTAATTATGTGATTGACTGATGACTTGTTTCATCTGATTAATTAATGGGTAATGGATACTCCCTGTTTGATATAAAAATGGAGTTGAATTAGTGTATTAGATCTGAAGAAGCGTGCAGTTGGTGCACGCGAAAGCGCTCATCTATCTTCTGATAAATCATGGAATTTTCATTGTGGTGGTCTACTTCTATTTTTTCTTAATCAACAAGGAATACTTCTCATTTTATGCCTTTTCTTATCAATTTCCTGCATACAGCATTCTGACGTTAAATAGCTTTTAACAAAGCAATGCATTTTTAAATATTTTATGCCCTTGTAATCTTCGCTTAGAGCTTTACATGAACACTTTGAACTTTAGATGAACACTTGACAATATACCTTTTTAAAACATAGACTATCTGGTCTAAGAATCTTATCCTTTGACCTTGCAGCACTCAGTACCAGTACACACTATCTTTACAGACATCCTTGCAACAGGCTGAGAAGGCCAGTGTATACAAAAGATTCCTGACACATTGTTTTTCTTAATTTCCTCTATTAACATTCTGAAACTGGACTCTCTAACGTAGTATAACATCATGACATCCTTTAACTTCATCAGCACTTACTTTGCCTTCAGTTATCTGTCATTACACTATAATAAAGAGAATATGGTTAGGCACTTGAAATATAAAGCTAAAACTTATATGAAACCATATTTTACATAATCATGCATCTATTCTACCTTTTGATTTTAACGTAAACATATTGTGAACATTTTATTTGACTCATTTGTGAAGAAACTGTAAGTTAATGTGCATTTTGTGAAGAATAATCATGATACATTATATTTTTCGGTAACACGGGTGATGGCAGTGATGCTGGATGCTTTGCAAGTAAAGGACCTTCGTGTGTTCCCTACATGGAAATTCACATCTAAAGCCACATCATGAAATCTGTGATATCAGACTTCTGTTTGTTTCCTTATTTGGACAGTGGCTCCTAATCTCCCATCAAAGGATATATTGTGGCATTATCCCTGATTTGAGTCATGTTTTGTTTGCAGGCCCTTGTATCTCCTTCATCTAGAAGAAACCTTGTATGCGATTATCTCTGAAGATTGTATTTACTGGAGGAGATAAGAGCACACTTAATTAGCTGTCCACAGAGTGGGTCTACTAGATTGTCTCATGTCTTGGCATTCCTTTGGAGGACCCAGTGGACGTTTCAGGCATGGACACTCCTGCATCTTATGGGCTTTAATGGTGGCCATGACCATTGCAATTCTGTTTGTATGCTTTCTTGCTGCAGGTGTCTCAGAGGATGCCAGAGTTTGCAGAATGGTTAGTTGTTCTTTTTCATATATATATGTGTGTGCATAAATATGTGTATATATATATATATATATATATATATATATATATATATATATATATATGTATATGTGTATATATATATATATATATATATATATATATATATATATATATATATATATATATATATATATATAGATGATTAGGCTATGAGCAGATCAGAAGCCAGGTTTAAATGATAGGATTCCTATAAAACCTATATTAAAAACCAGAAGACTAACCACAAATAAATAAATAAATATGTATATATAT
>NC_056731.1:598335124-598464896 GCF_019279795.1 Protopterus annectens | reverse complement strand
TTTTCTTTATCTACATATCTGGATGTGTTCACATGACATTTTCAGTTCAATTTGTACAGAACCCTGCATTTCTTGTAGCACACACACATTTCTGGGGAACAAATTAACAAGCTATTCATGTGCCAGATTTACTTATGCATGCCAGCCAGTAATTGACTGTTGAGGACTGTATATATGCTTCACAGCTACTATCACTTCCATCACCCACTTTAGATGGGACTGCCCAACTGTGGGTTGCCAGCACTTATTAAAACAGTACTATTTGTATAATGCAAGGGTACAACAACATTTCAAAGTAAGTGACACACACACACTCGAGGTTTTATACCTTTATTAATTACATTACACACTTTTCCACAGGCTCTCTCCTTTATTTGATATTACAGTGCATATGGAAGACATACTCAAGACATATTATACCTTTATTAATAGGTTAGAACACTCTTTCAGGCTCGCTCACTTATTTTATATGACAGTACCTGCAGAGATATTATTCCGGACATATTTTACCTTTCTTAATGGGTTACTACACTCTTTTTCTGGCTCTCTGACTTATTTTATATAACAGTACATGGAGAGGACTTATTCAGGGCATTTTATGGCTGTATTATTGGGCTACAACACTTTCTTTGAGGCTCTCTCACCTATTTTATATAACAATACATGCAGAATAATCACTAACCTGCCTCGTGGTGCAGCCTTAGCTGCCTATCTGCATAGGCTTGCTGAGTCACAGCACGGACACCTGCAGCTGTGAAGTAAATGAAGGGATATTGAGACATACCTATCCATTATACAGAATCAATTATTTCTTACATACTACATTCCATGGCTACCCACTAAGTTGTGGGGCATCTTGCATCCCACGGGCCTCCTGTATCCATTGGCTCAGTAGGTACTGCTTCCGTCTCTTCAGGTCTGCATGGTGGTGACGGACCTGCTCACCAGTCCGATGAATACCTGTGACACTGATGAGGTCATGAGCTAACCGGTTCCAAGCCTCTACCTTGTACTCCATCCCTTGGAACTGGCCCTGCAGGAGTCTTGACTCATGACAGTGGACAAGGAGCCAAACCATATATTTCGACTCCTTGATGCCCCAAAGTTGCGCTTGGAAGTGTGTACCCTCTCCAGCACCAGCCATTCTAACTGCAGATGGGAGCTACAATCAGTTATGGTGGGTATTCCCGCCTATGGGGCTTAAATATGCCGCATTTCCCACACTTTTTTGTGATTGGCCATTTTTGAAAATTCTCGGCTGACTGCAGACTTGCATGGTAATGGTTATTCTCCCATTTATAAGTATATGTATGTTAACAGTGGCTGTTTATCCAAAGCTGTCATAGCTTAGTGATTCAGTACTTTGATTATGGTGCACAGAGTCCTGGGTTCGAACCTTGTCATTCATTTTATTTTACTACTGTCCAGACAGGCTAGGGGGTGTGGCTGTGTTTAAGCAACTTTGCTTAACGTTGCTCCACGTTGCCCTACAGTGAACTGGTTGGAGTGGCGCGCTCCTCCATGCAAACCGACTGCGCTGGGTAAAGTGCTATTTAGCTATGGGCAACTCTATTGCGCTGGGTAAAGCGCTGCTTAACTGCGGGCAACTATACTGCGCTGAGTAAAGCGCTGCTTAACTGCGGGCAATTATATGTCAGGATCCTTTATAAATATATATTTTGTTCACTGATACATAGGCCATTTCAATGGTTTTTAGTAAAAGTTTAATCATATATGTCAGGAATTATTTCATATACTAATTTAGAACATAAATAGGAAGGGGAGTGGTGGGACTCGAACCGTGAATGCCTCCTCTTTGTGCAAACACTCTACCATTACGCTATTGCTATTTGGTGTAATTTGCATAAACATTCCTTCTTATGCTCTTCCATGTCAGGATTGCTAGCTGCAGCTAAGCAATGGGCACACCCGCGCACACACGTGCAAATACTGGCAGCTATAATGAGAATTAGAAAATAAAATTTAAATGTTTTACTTTTTATAATTGAGCTGGGGGTTTACAAAGTCAGGGAGTGTGGTGTTGTGTACATGGACATTTGAGCGGACTCGCTCTTGTGTGTTGACATTTGGTATTTCAGACACTTGCAGGGGCGTGGACCTTTAGACTGCTCGGCAGTCGACACGCCCCCTGCTTTCCTGCACGGTCCGTGTTAGACTTGCTGTTGAGTCAGCGTACCCTCATGAATAGTCATGACATGCTGACATCATACCGTTCAACTGCAGCCTCCGAGTAAGACTTATTTAGTCTTACACGGAGGATTTGTGAATCCGGGGGATAGCTATCCAACCTTCACTAACATTTTCTGCACAGCAAAGAGATAGGACCCCTGGGGATGTCTACATTAAGACTGACTGCTTTTTTTTTTCTTTTCATATTTTTGATTTAAGACAAAATAAAAAAGATCAGAGGGGGGATGGGACTAAGTGACAAAATTAACATTTATTTTCACAGTTTGCAGAACATTTAGACAATAAATAACAGTTTAAGCATGATGGATACCATGCAAATCTACAATGGCTACAATTTCTAATTAACATGTTTCTCTGATAGATTAATGGTCCTGACACACTCAAGGTAAGACAGAATTACAGAACTGGGTCAAGCTATACATTATACTGTGTGAATGTTAACATTTGTATAATTGAACTTTATTCAGTAATTAACTTATTTTCTTTTATACATATGACACAGCATGAGCTTCTCAACCTCTTGGCACAAAAAGTCTGGACAAAGCCAAAAAAAAAGGGGAGACAAAGCCCTAAAAATAGGGTTCATATTTTAAATATTGTTAGAAAGTTGCTAGAATAACAGGTCTTGTGTTACCATGCATTTTATGAAGGATATGAAGTCTGAAACTCGAATGCTTGTCATCTTACAATTAATTCAGTCTTCATTGATTTACCACAAAAATCCAGAAAACCACAAATTGTATGAGGAACAGACAAAAATATGAGGCAAAAAATCTGGACATTCTGAGAAAATCTGGACAGTTGAGAGGTATGAATGAGTACATGTGTGATTATACCAGCGTTTTTCATACCTTTCATGAGTTACAAATCCAGGAATTTAGACTAAAAGGATAATATATTTCAGATTTTACATGTTAAAAGGGAAAACATATTAATTGGCAACTAGTGTGGAAGTTTAATGCTCTAAAATGTTAATAAGTTGTTTCTTGTATTTCAGAGTACAATGATTCATTCCTTCCACCTTGTCACTTGACAAGATAGTGGATTTGGGTTACCACTGAAAAGGGACTATATTGTGTCCACTGGTTTACCTGACTTACAAATGAAATCGGTACAGTATGTGAATACACTATTGTGAAACAGAATTTATATGGTACTGACTTTTTTTGTCTAGAAACAACAAAGAAAGAAACATACAATTTTATGAGCAACTAAGTGCCACAAAAGAGACATTTTACTTGGAATTATTTATCAAACACTGGCTGAATGCAAATATCTTCTTAAAACTTTCACAGCAGACTGACTGAAGTAAACCATAATAAATTAACTACTTCCTACATATTTATCAAGTATGATTAAAATTTCCACTGAAAGCAAAATGGACACTGAAGAATTCATTAAAATTCAGGTACTACAACTGCTAATTCATAAGAAGACTGTCTTCTGGCCAAGAGCCATATGTAATGTCATTAGTTGAAATAGCTTTGTAAACTGGGTGTAAAAGACATTGACTTATCTATGACAGTAGATATATTCTGAGTGACATAGCGATACACAAAATGATTATAACTAGTAGTCTTAAATGAGACAAGACAGAAAATAGCCTAAGTTTAACTCCCACGATGGGAAAAATGCATTAGCATGTAATCAAAGACATGAAAGAGTCTACGTTTGAAAAAAGCTAAAGACCTGTGTTAGAGAGCAGACCTGTATTGGATATTTACAAAGAATGTGACACTTCCTACCCTTCTTTGAGCATAGATCAAGAAAGCAATGAATTAAAAGAAACTGAAACAGTCAAAAGTTAGTCCATTATCACTTCATATAAACAAGTATTTTAGTTACAATACTTTCTGAACAGTCTTGCACTTACTGAAATAGTAAGTCCATCTTTTTTTATTCCACTATCCGTGGGTACGGATGAGAATTTTTTGCAATTTTAACTAATACTGAGGCAGTAGTAAAGGTTTTGACGAGTCTTGAACCTCTGACACAGTAAAGAAAAAATAAATAAAAAAGTAATAATCTAGTTTCAACAGCCAAGACAGTAAAACCGACAGAAAGTCAACCTTTTATTTTAAGTAGTATTCTTCCTTTCCTGTGCTGAGAATGACTGTCTATCTGAATGTGAATTACTGATAGAGTTAATTAATCAGGACTTGTGTAAAGACAGCTATACTTGTGCAAGCACAGTAATAGGCAACAGGGCTTCTGAAATGCTTTCACAAGCAGAAGATGAAGCAATAAGGTATTTACATATTTCCAGAGTCATGTAAAAGGTAAGAGCATGCAAAGCCTGGCCTCTGGATAGAACAAAGAGAGAGCGAGTTTAAGACATGGAACATGTGAAAGCTGGAGAGCTGCTAACTTTTAAGGGATAACGTAACATTTTAGCTGAAGCTGAGCTTTATGTCAAAGAAGCCACTGGTAACTGCATGAAACAGTGGAAAGTTTTTAGTGTTGCTATTTCCTGGCTAAAGTTTAGCTCTGAACAAGGTAACCAAGTGAAACTGTTACAATGTCAAAAATTGTAAACTATTTTAGGTTTACAGTATTAGCCAAATGAAAGACTAAGTTTATTTTGATTATAGTGTTCAAGGTTTGACTCCTGGATAAACAGTCTGACACAAAGAATTATGTACACTGTACTACACAGTAACATTCAAATAATGACTGTCTATTTTAAAATGTTAATGTGTCAGGATACATCAGACAAGTATTTAATATGTTCATTACACAGTTCACTAGAAACATAACTGGGTTTCGCAGTGTATTTCAACGTTAAGGAATTTAATGGGTGACTATATGCTGGAGACATTGGTGAATCACGGTACATTTTAAATGAATTAATGAGCACAATGTGATCACAACTCGATAATTTTACAGATAAATAAATTATTTAAAATATGTGAACACAAATATTAATTTTTCCAAAACTACTTTTTCCTGAAATTACAAGAAACATCTAAGATTTACATTTTTCTGAGACAGATTTGAATTCAAATATGTTACAATGTTTTTTTGCAAATTCTCTTCAGGGGGATCTTAAAAGTTTGAGTTATTAGTTTAGTGACATAAGGAGGAAGTTGGTGTGGAATGGACCACAAAGAACAAACAAGCTAATTTAAAGGAAGCAAGGAGAAGCATTTGAAATTAGAAACATCTTACCACAAATAAATAAAAAATGTGACTGCACTGCTTGGGGACTGACACGTGTATCTTTGAAATGGTTTAGCCACAGATTAGGCCTAATAACATGTTCATTTACTTTTCTATCATTATTAAAAAATTTTGAGGCAAGAAGTAGTAATTACTTGCAAAACTTGACTATAATTCAACAGATAAAATTAGGCATGGCATAGATGATATTTTTATGTCTCTAAATCCAAAGATACAGTCACCTAGAAAATAATGAACACTTCAGTGGCCATAGCTTTATTTTATAGGGATGATGACTTGAAGACTACTGACTTATTAAAATAGATTTGGTGACTTTCTTCTCTTGAAAACAATGGTATTACTAGTAGAAATAACCTTACTGAATTCACAAAACACACACACACATACGCACACACAGGAAAAGTTTGAATTCTAACGACAATTAACATACAACATATCTTTTGGAATAGTCGACATAACATGTTTGTCTGGCACATTACCAGACAACATTCTGCACAGTATAGCTTTTACAGAATAACATTAAAACTGTCACAATTCAGACACCAGCTTGAAAACTGAAGTGATATGTTTATTCTGACATTTGTCAAGCCAAATTAAATAACTACATCAGAAAAACAAACAGCAGAAGTTACTTAATGATACCCAAGACATAAGAAATCAGGCTTCACTTGTTACAGAATGGTGCGTATATTATTAAAAGGTCATGGAACATGGCATATGGAAATGACAGAACACTGACAAGTTATTACAGACTTTGCTCGAAGGAATATCAGTGACTGGGTCTAATCTTTGTGTTATTTTGCATACCAGAGGTATGATTCTTAATGCTTAATAACTACAAGTATGAGCATGGGATTAAATAGTAATGGATTATAAACATGGGATTAAATAGTAATGGATTATACACTACCATGAAAAGAAAAAAAGGGAAAATGTACATCGTAAAAGCTTATGTGAAAATGAAGAAGGGTACATGTAAAGTATGACACTTTAAAACACAATAACCAAATATGGGCTTATCAAAAACAGGACAATACTCTGACAGTGTTTTGATATAGCAGCAAAACGACAATTATACAGATAATTTCAGGATTATAAAGGCTTTGCTTTTTCTCATAAAATTTACCCTAAGCAAGAATATTGAGTTATGATGTATAATCAAATTTGCACAATTATTTGCACATTACCTGATGGGATAAATCAGATTGTTCACGGGGTACATATGCTATACTGATACTAAATTAGTACTCTGAATAATAAAGTTTGACATTTGACAAATGTCTGAATGACAAGATTTTGGTGTCAAGAACATTTACTGAAAACCATGTGTGCAAAAAAAGAAGTTATGTCCTTACCATAACGTTCCATGTAGAGTGTTCATCTCACCTTTGTTCTTACACACGGGTTCGGAGCCGATCCTCGGCTCCAAGTCGGCCGAATTGCAAAGCTCTGAATCTCAGAGAAGCTTGAGACCAGCCCATATCCCACAATCCTCCCTGCCATTATTCAGATCTAGTTTGCAAGCAAACCAGATGAAAGGATCCAACACCAGCGGTGCTAGAAGCATACACACTCTTCAGCCATTCAGAGACACACTCTCACCATAGCAATAACTAATGGTCTAAGCATATATCCCATGACACACGGGACCATATACCCCGCAAAGGGTCAAGACATGTCAATCAGACTCTAATCCTACCAGTTCTTCCAAACACATGGGGGGGAAAGGGAGGGAATGTAAGAACAAAGGCGAGATGAACACTCTACATGGAACATTATGGTAAGGACATAACTTCTTTATGTAAGAGTGTTCAGTCTCGCCGTTGTTCTACACATAGCGTCCCTAACTCCGTGACCCCGAGTGACTCATGGAAGAACGTTCCTAAGCACAGTGGAACCAAATGATGTCCTATCCTTGTAGACCTTGTCTACTCGATAATGAGTGATGAAAGTATGTGGTTTAGACCACGTGGCTGCTGCACAAATAGTGTCCAAAGGCAAGTGAGCCGCATGAGCTAAGGAGGTGGAAACGGATCTGGTAGAATGGGCCTTAGGTTTGTTTGGTAAGGATTGGTTTGATTTAGAGTATACAAATGTTATACAGTCAAGCAAGTCATTTAGATAGTGTACGTTTAGTAATTGCCATGCCCTTTTTATTGTCTGCAAAAGTGACGAAGAGTTGATCCATTTTTCTGAAAGCTTTGGTCCTGTCTAAATAAAATCTTAGCTGCCTTTGAACATCCAACTTGTGCAACATATACTCCAGTTTGTTAGTATGGTTTTTGAAAAAGGTAGGGATTTCTTTAGACTGGTTAATATTTGTAACTGAACATACTTTTGGAAGGAAAGATGTATTTGTACGCAAAGAAACCCTGTCTGGGTGAAATATCAGGTAAGGTGGTCTGACCGATAATGCCTACAGCTCTGAGACTCTACGAGCTGAGGTCACAGCGACGATAAACAGCGTCTTCCATGACAAGAACTTTAGGAGGCATGACCAAGCAGGTTCAAAAGGTGGCAACATTAGTTGCGACAGCAGCAAATTCAGGCTCCATGGAAAGAAAGGTTTTCTGACAGGCAGTCTAAGATGGAAGGTTCCTTTCAAAAAGGCTTGCCTGTGAGACATAATGGAAGAACCTCCCTCACCAATATGGAAGTTTGATATGGCCGCCAACTGTACTCTTAGAGTGGAAGTAGAAGCTCCTTCGTGAAAAAGGATGGATAAGAATTCAAAAATTTTATGTAGAGGAGCTACCAAGGGATCTAAGTTTTGACTAGATGCCCAATATACAAAGCGTTTCCACTTACTCGTATAGAGCTTAGTAGTAGAGGCTTTATGAGAAGCAACCAGGATGTGTTGAACTGACGGAAGGAGTAGATGAGACCTGGCTAGGCAGGGAAGCGGAGCAGCCAAGCTGCTAGTTTGAGGGACTGTAGAGACGGGTGAGGAACTCCCAACAAAAGTGTCAGCAGGTCTGGCACTGGGTCCAGAATCCACGGTTCCTCTATTTGATGAGCTCGAAGAAAAGGAAACCATATTTGACGAGGCCAGAATGGGGCTATGAGTATTATAGTCCTTTCCAGGCTCCTGGCTTTCTGCAGAAATCTGGGAATCAATGGAGTCGGTGGGAATGCATATAGGAGACCCGGGGGTCAATCGTGTATCAGTGCGTCCCTGGGGACATCCCCCGGAGGGGGTAGAAGGGCAAAGTAGCTTCTGCATTTTGCATTCAATGGGGAAGCAAACAGATCGCAGCAAGGCTGGCCCCATTTGCGGAAGATCTTTTCCGCCGTCTGTGAATTCAGGGACCACTCATGAGGTAACAGGATGGCTCTGCTCAACCTGTCCGCAATGACGTTGGATTACCCCGGGATGTGCGTTGCTATCAGAAAGTGACCTGTGGACTCTGCCCATTGCCAAATTCACATGGCCTCTCTGCATAACGGGTAAGACGTGGTTCCCCCTTGCTTGTTTATGTACCAGACTACAGACATGTTGTCTGTCTGAACTGCTACTGTACCTAGAGGTAAGAGGGCTTGGAAGTCTTGCAACGCTAGGAACACCACCCTCAACTCCAGAACATTTATATGTAGAGTGTACTCCGTGCTGGACCATTCTCCTTGGGCTGTTCTTCCCTGAAAAAGGCCCCCCCCCACCCTATCAGGGAAGCATCCATGGTTATTGTGGCTGTTGGAATGGGTAGAACAAACGGACGACCCACAGTGAGGCTCTGGTCACGCACCCACCATGAGAGGTCCCATCTGCAACATTCTGTTATCCTGATCTCATGCATTAGGGGTAGGTGTTGGAACGACCACTGTGCAAAGAGCAGCCATTGAAGAACCCTCATGTGTAACCTTCCCATAGGGACTGCAATTAGTGCGGCTGCCATGAGTCCCAATATTTTTAACACCAGTTTGGCTGGGGCTTTCTTGCTGACTAGACGAAGTAGGACCTGCTGTTTGAGCGTTGAAGCTCTTACTGGGGGAGTTTTAGTAGTGTCGATCGTGTATTTAGATCTGCTTCGATGAAGGAAATACACTGTGAGGGCGATAAGCAAGACTTTTCGAAGTTTATGGATATTCCTAAGTGGGAACAAAGGCCGATTGTATAGTCTCTGACTTGCAATAGTCGATGCTCGGTGGTGGCGGTGAGGAGCCAGTCATCCAGATAGGGAAACACCCGGAATCCTTGTCGTCTCAAGTGAGCTGCAACTACTGCCATGCATTTGGTGAATACCCTGGGGGCTGAGGTGAGTCCAAAGGGCAGAGCTCGAAACTGAAAGTGACTGGCCCCCAGCCGGAAGCGCAGGTGATCTCTGGACGGTCTGGCCATTTTGATGTGGTAGTACGCGTCTTTGAGATCTATAGAGCACATCCAATCATCCTTATGTAAGAATGGAAGGATCGATTGAAGCATGACCATCCGGAACTTTTCCTTCTTCACAAAGTTGTTGAGATGGCTGAGATCTAAGATTGGTCTCCAGTCCCCTGTCTTTTTTGGAACTAAAAAGAACCTTGAGTAAGTTCCGAATCCTCTTTGGTCCGCCGGGACTGGTTGGATGACTCTGTTTTCGAGCAGCTTTGAAATTTCTACAGCTGCTAGTTTTCGCAGACGGGGTGGCACGTCTGGAAATTTTCTTTGTAGAGGTGGTGTTGAAATGAAGGGGATTTTGTATCCTCTGGTTATAATGCTTTTTACCCAAGAATCTGAAGTAATGTTTAGCCAGGCCAGTGGGTATAAAGCTAAGCGACCCCGACTGCCTCCAGAGCAGGACAGCCGGGCCTCCATTCAGGAGTGCTGGAAAGGCTTCCCAGGGACGGAATCCCTGTCGCCTTGGTTATGCGGACCCCCTCTGCCGCCGGGGCGGCGTCTTCCATTTCTACCCCCTCCTCTGCCTCTGGAGGGGGTATCACTCTGTGTGGTCTGGAAAGATCCCTGATTCTTATGGAACCATATTTTTCCACCTCGTTGCCCTTTGGGGTACGGTCTAGTAGGAATGGAAAAACGGACCCCGACAGCAGACAGGGTCTTTCCCTCTTGCTCGCACCGAGTGAGAGTCACCTTAACGTTGGGCCCGAAAAGTGTGGCATCATCAAAAGGGGCATTGGCAAAGGAAGACTTGAAGGCTTCCGCAAAGGAGCACAGCCGCATCCATGATTGTCTTCGAAGAGCAATCGCTGAAGCTGCAGCTCTACTCGATCCCTCGGTTGCATACGAGATGAGCCTCATGGATGAGTTTACTATGGATGTGAGGGTGTTAAGTTGTGCTGTTACCTTATCTGAAACAGCAGCATCTGTGTTACCCTGGAGGGTATCTGTCAGCTCCTTGATGAGATCCATCTGCAAACGTGTGAAATGGGTCAGGTAGTTTAGCGAACGCATGGAAAAAGTCGCTGAACTAAAAATGCTCTTCCCATATCTGTCCATAGTCCTAGAATCCTTATTAGGAGGATGAACAGATGAGGAAGACTCAGACATCTCCTTTTTCGTGGCTGCCGCCACCACCATAGCATCGACAGGGACTCCCTTGGTGAGATAAGATTTATCTTGTGGGGCAGTGATGAACTTGTTTGGTTTCCTAGGTACTGGTTCCACTGTATCATCGAAGGGCGGGGTCACCCAGGAGGTAGAAGGTTGAGCCCCAAAAGCCTTCAGCAGCACCGACTCGTCCTCAGAGGGGGCTAGGGACTGCCAATCACCCCTCTGTTTCAAGATCTCCAGGATGTCTGCAAATGACACATCCTCCGAGGGTGATATGGGGGACCCCTCTGCCTCATCCAAGTTGGTGTCAGACGTTAGAGATTCCTGTGGGGAATCTATGTGCCTCCTCTTGCACAAACATTTCCTTGGGACCTCAGAGGCGGCTTCTGGTGAGGCCTCCAAAGAACAGGGGGAACCCTCTGTGGGTGACTGAGGCAATTGGGCTCGACGCTTGGGATGGATCGTGGGAGCAGAAACAGAAAGTGGCCCTTTTGGGGAAGGAGAAGATTCCCCTGATGATGTGGTTGTCTGTGCAGACAATACCTTCCTCATAAGGTCAAAGGCCCCCGAACCCCTGGCTAAGGGCTCCCCCGGTTCCGAAGAACACGGAAGCATCCCAGAACCAGGTGCCATGGGCTCCGACCCCGAGGACGGAGCCGAACCAGTCTGTGGGATGGAGCCGAACCAGTCTGTGCCGAGGCCCTGAGAGGGAGAGTCAGCACCGACAGGTCGGTACGACTCCCGGTCCCGGAACCGAGCAAAGACCGTCGGCTCCGCGACTCCCCTAATGGTTCCGAAGGAGTCGAAGTCAAAGGTGTCGATCGTGCAATGGACGGTTTCGGCACCGAGGGCTCCACTATCATCAGGTCATCTTCTCCCGGCTCCGAGATCTGGATGGGTCTCAAAGGAGGACCCGTTGGAGATATGGGGAGGCCTTCTAGTTTCGACACCAACTGGGAGGAAACTGCAATTAACTTGGAAAAGGCCGTGTTCTCCATGAGTTTCTGCACATGAGATCCACATCTGTGTCAGACAACGGTCTGGAAGAACGGGTCGAAGGAGCCGAAGATGGCACCGACCGAAGAATGGACGGTGGTGGCAGTTCCGACACTGGTTCCAAGATCTGGGGCTCAGTAAAAGATAAATGTTCGACCCTCTGCCCCGAGATCTGTGGAACCGGCAAACGAACACGAGAAGATGAACTCAGAGCCGATGACATGGGCTCCGACATCTTCGACCCCTTCGAGGATTTAGAAGCCTGATCCAACTTGTCCAAAGCCTCTTGAAAAGCCGGCTTCAACAATCCTCTGTCATTAAAGCTTCCTCCATCTATCTGTCATGACCCTCCCACTAAAGGAATGACAAATAGAGCAATCCTCTTGGAGATGGAGAGGGCCAAGACAGTAGACACAGGAAACATGATTGTCAGTAATGGATATTTTCTGCCCACACTGACATCTTTTAAAGCCAGATTTGGCTTTTTCTGACATTGTACAGTAGCAATGACAATAACTATAATAAAAGGGAAAAAATTACTAATCCTAGCAATATATGTATACTAAACAGGTTATATATATAAAACTCTCACAAAAAAAACACACCCAAGAAAAAAAGGTTAGGCCATAAGGGTGCCTGAAGAAGAAAAATGGGTATATATCACACACACACAGCACTTCTACAATAATTACTAACTATAAGGAAGTATCAGCAAGAAAAAAATTAGAATTCTTATCTGAAGAAATCAACAACTCAAGTTTCTATCTGGTCCGAGCTCTCCTCGATCCGATCTGTTGCAGTGGCAAACTAGATCTGAGTAATGGCAGGGAGGATTGTGGGATATGGGCTGGTCTCGAGCTTCTCTGAGATTCAGAGCTTTGCAATTCGTCCGACTCGGAGCCGAGGATCGGCTCCGAACCTGTGTGTAAGAACAAACAGCGAGATTGAACACTCTTACATTTATGATTTAGTGTTTGATACCACACAAACCAAATACTTGAAATTACATTTTCATAGTTGATGTTCTGTCTTTGAAAAAAATAACTGACAAGATTACTTAAGTCCACTGGATCTTTAGAAGTTTGTCTGTATCTTACTCAGTATAACAAAGGAAGAGAAATACAGAGTTGAGCAACAGCTACCCTTTGGATAAATGTACAAGATGTTTTGACCCTTATATATTTAGAAGGGTACTGCTGGAAGAAAAATGTATGGATCATAGCAGGTTACTAGGCTATGGGGCCATAAAAATCCTAGCTAAGAGTTTATCCCCTAAAAAACCTCAGTCAGCACCTGTCAATGAGGGACACGGGTGGAACCCCTGGGACAATTTTGTGGTTTCCCACCCACTCAAGGTCGCTCTTGAAGAGAGTCCATGAGGTACTGTGTTTGTGTATGGGAAGTCGATTCCAGAGATGGGGCAGCCTAAACCTGTCCCTCCAGCAGGTTTTGTCAATGTCACATATTAGATTTAGGCCTTTTCAGTGGGTAATGCGTGAGGGGTTAGACTTACTGATGTGGAGCATCTCTAGTAGGGCAGGGTCCAAGACTGCCTTGTAGGCAAGAAACAGATCACCTCTGAGCAATCTGTACGACATTGAGTACAATGATAGTGATTTAAGCCTGACTTTATAGGACAGGTGTTGAGGCCATGGATTCTCTTTGTGAGGAATTTCTGTGGCCCTTCCAGTTGGTGCAGATGTTTGGAGAGGTACATACCAAATGGGGCATTATACTCAATTATTGGTCTAATGAGGGAGGAGTACAGAGAGGTAATAACCTCTTTTTCTGGAGGCAATCCCTTTACTTAGGAGATGAACCAAGTAAAAGGCTTTTCTGACCAATGCCACTACATGATGGTCAAATATGAGATTACTGTCAACCAGAGTACCCAAGTCTCTCACCACAGGGTGTGTGCTTAGGGGGTTGCCATTGATGTAATCAGTAGGGGCAGTGTTTCTGCCAAATGGTATGAAGATTTAACACCATTGGCTAGGACTGCAATCACCCGGTCCCACCTACTCTCTACTCTTTTACATGCCTCGCCTGTATTCTCAAACCTCAACAAATCCGAACTAGGTAAGCTGGCCCATAGCTACAACCATATTGCCAGATTCGCCACTGGCTCCACTTATAGAATCCACCACTGCCAGAACCTGAAACAACTAGAGTGGCTAGACCTGCCGAGCTTAATTTAATTCAATCAGCTCTTACTAGCGCACAAAATTCTGTACCACCCTGAGGATACCCCCTCACTTATAAATATTATTACACCATATAGCAACCGGAGATCCCTACTGTCAACCAACAAACTACTGGTCCAAACCCACAAAGCTAATAGGTTCATAGGTTGGTACTAGGCTATCGGCCCTAGGGCCTATACAAGCCTAGCCATAACAATTCCCTGGATATTTTTTCCCACAATATTTACTTCTCTGGACCCCTGTGATCCCCGGGGTGAATTTCCTATCTCCCATCCAATCAAGGTTCCTTCTGAAGAGGGCCAAGGAGGCACTCTGCTTGACATGTATGGGCAATCTTTTCCAGAGTATGGGGAGTCTCTGGGTCATGAACATATCCCTCCAGCATGTTTTGTTAATTGTGATGACAAGGTTTAGATCCTTGGAGCATATGGCTCTGAGGGATTGGGATTTCTTTAAGTGGAGCATGTCCAACAGCTCAGGGTTTGACATGGCCTTGTATGTTAAGTAGAAATCGCCTTTGAGTAGACGATATGCCACAGAGTATAGCTGGAGTTTTTTTTAGATGGTGAGCATATGGCATCTGCTTTAGGCCTGTGATTATTTTAGTGAGGTACTTCTGTGGCCTTTCCAGCTGTTGCAGATGTCTTGTGAGGTACATACCAAATGGGGCATTATACTCTCTAATGGGTCTAATGAGGGATGAGTACAGTGTGACAATGACCTCCTTTTTTCTGGATGAAGAGCCCTTAGTGATGAGGTGTGCCACACAGGATTTCCTGACTGTTGTGACGATGTGGTTATCAAAAGTGAGACCACTGTCCACCTGTGTCCCCAAGTCTCTCATCACACTTTTGATGTTTAGTGTACTGCCACCTATGTGGTAATTCATGGGTACATGTTTTTTCCAAAGGGGATAACTATACATTTCTTAGCATTAAGTTTGAGCCCATGGCTCTGGCACCAGGCATCTGTTTCTGTAAGGCCCTTTTGTAGAATATCCACATCATTTGGGGATTCAGTAATGGCTTGTTAGCCAGAGTCCCTTAGTGTTGGCCTGTACTTCAGAGAAGTAGATGCCAAACAAGCGTGGTCCCAGGACTGAACCCTGAGGTATTCCACTTGTCACTTGTCTGGAGCTGGATTTGGAGTCGGCTACTTTTACAGTCTGGGTTCTGTCAGTAAGCCAGCTGGCAACCCATCGAGTGACATACAGATTTATGCCCAGCTTAGTAAGTTTATCTATGATTCCAGAGTGGGGGATGGTGCCAAAGGCCTTGGCGAGGTCCAGATAGGTTGTGTGGACCGCCTTACCCTCGTCCACAACTCTGGCGACTGATTCAAAAAAGTCAATCAGGTAATAACTCTGCTGGTGAATCCCTGTTTGCAAACTTTGTTGGCAAAACCTGGAATTCATTGCCAAACTATATAACCCTACAATCCTCCAAAAGTCTCTTCAAAAAATACCTCAAACAGTATCTCAAAGTGAACTGGCTTTGCCCATGTGTCAACCCTGATTAAGTTATAAAATGAAAGCATAATCTGTAAATATCATAACATGCAACTATGTCACCAAGCTCTATATCCAACCTGATGTCTCTTGCTTTTAATTGTGTCTGTCCATGAGACCTGTGAGTCCCTACTAAAGAACACTACTAAACCATTGTACAAAATCACTTTGTTTTATATTTTCTAATGTTATCTAACTTCTTGTGAAATCTATGCAAGTTTGTCTATTTGGTGCTTTTCTCCCCGGGCTTCTGCAGAAAATGGACATGTATCCAGTCGGACAATCCCGGTACACAAATGTAAAATAAAATAAATAAATGATACATTTTCTGTGTTTAACTTGAGGCTATGACTTTGGCACCAGTCATTTGTTGCTGTAAGACCCTCTTTGCAATATATTAACATCATTTGAGGAGTCAATGACACCACCCAATTTATAGTCATCCACAAATTTGGTCAGCCACAGACCGTTTGTCTTTGCTTGGACCTCTGAGAAATAGATGCCAAACAGTAGGGGTCCCAGGAAGGAATACCACTAGTGACAGGTCTGCTGTCGGCAGTGGAGTCCCCTATTTTGGCCATGTGGGTACTGTCAGCCAGCCAGTTGGCCATCCACCTGACGAGATATGGATTTATGGCAAGTTGTGTTAGTTTTTTGATGATGCCAGAGTGGAGGATTCTGTCAAAGGCCTTGGCGTAGTCAAGGTAAGCTATATGTACTGACTTTCCCTCATCCAGGTCCTTGGTGACAATCTCAAAGTCAACCAGGTTCAACAAGCAAGATCTGCCCTTGATGAATCCAGACTGGATGGGGTCAAGTGCTTGGACATTGTCCTTGTTTATGAAATCCCTAATATGCTCCATGACATTACAGATCAGTTTAGTCAAGCTAATGGGGTGACAGTTTCTAGGGTCAGTAGTAGCACCACCTTTGTGCAAGGGGGATGAGAATGGCAAGTTCTTCACTCTGTTGGAATGAATCCTGTAATTAGGCTATGACTGAATAGGGTGCTCAATGGTGAAGCTAGTTCTTGCTGGAGTTGGTGCAGAATACAGCTTGGGATACTATCAGGTCCCATGGATGCTGTGTTCTCTGCCTTGGATAGGGCCTTTAACACAATCTACAGAGATGTCAGGTGCAGGACAAGTATCGGGGATGTCAAAAAAAACCTTTGGGGGAGACAGGGGGGTGAAGTTTGTGCTGAACCTATCTGTTAGCAAGTTGCCTAGGTCAACAGGATCAGTGTAGGTGATACCATTAAGCAGTAATTTGGAACAAACCTGGGCTTTACCGTGGAGGTTCCTGACATAACTGAAAAAGGGTATGTGATTTACCTTTGTTTTGATTCATAACTGGCTTTGGAGGTTTTCACTAGTGTTTTAATTTGCTTGTTGGGGCTAAGAAGGGTGTTTTTCCAGTTTGGAATTTGTTCCTTTTTATCACTGAACAACAGTTTCTTCCTTTTGTTGTAAAGCTTATTGATAGAGAATGTCCACCAGACAGACTTATGTTTCCTTGAGGAGCAGGATTTAGTTCTTTTGGGTATGGCCAAGTCCATGCAGCTGTACAGGTGCTTGTATACTGCAGTGGCGTACTATTCAGCACAGTTGTCTGCATCCTCTGAGGGGGTGGTGGGGTGAAGCTACTGAAGCTCTCCCTTAAGAGGTTGTAGTCAGCTTTTGAGAAGTTTTTTTACCCAGGTTATGGTTGGGGGAGGGGTTGGGTAGGGCAGAAACTGCAAATTATACTTTTAGCATGTTCTTTTCTAATTTTATTTACAAGTCAGTCTGACACACAGGATAACAAGACAGTACCAAGCATTCTTCAGTTTGTAGAGTACAAGGGCTGATGCATAGGGATGAGTGGGAAGAAAATTCATGACATGCTCAAGGACCGTTTTCCCTGACTTATTTAATAAACACAGTTTGCATGGAAAGGAATACAACATTCTGGAAAGCTGGCACAGCATGATTACACGTCCCTGGTGATGTGAAGAAGAAACAGGACAGTCCTTTTCGACAAAGGCATATTGACTATCTTCTATCTTTAGTTAACTGCTTTTAAGAATGTTTTTAATTCCTGCTTTTAGACAGAATCATCACGTAGTCTATCTGTCTGTTATTGAAAGCATACTGCTGGCATACATTTGGAATAAAGTACTGCTGGTACATCTAGAATCTCCTGACCATACCTTTCAACTGTCCAGATTTTCAGACAATGCCCAGATTTGCACCTCATATTTTTGATCAGTTCCTCATAATACTTTTGGTTTTCTGTAAATCACTGATGGTTAAAGTATTTAAATTATGACATACATTTGAATTTCAGGCTTCATATCTTTCAGAAAATACATATTAACACAAATTGTGTTATTCTAGCAACTTTCTAAATTTATAAGAGCAATATTTAAACATTTCAAATATGTCCTATTTTTGGGCCTCTGTCCCCCCATGATTTTAGGCTTTGTCCAAATTTCTTGCACTAAGTGGCTGAGAGGTATGCTTCTGACCTCATGCTGATAATGTGCAACACAGGGAAAGAGAAAAAGGCTTTAGTGACTGGAGACTTGTCTACAAAAGGTATTGAGACTTGAGAAGTGAAAATGGAGAGGCCAGATTTTAGTGAAACTGATATTAGGAGTCAGACTTGGTAAACCACCGGAGGAGGTAACTGAAATGTTCACCAAATGGGAGAAGCATATGCATGAAGGAACCAATGACCTGTCAGAAGACAAAGTTTAGGTGGTAGCAAGCAGGGCCAGGGAGGTAGCCAACAAACATCAGGAAAAAGAGAGAGAGAGATCAAAATAGCCTTCAAAAGTGCAACCAGTACCACCGACCCGCATGCTATGGAAAGACAGAATCATGAAGTATAACAAGTGGTGAATCAGTAGACAAGCATAACAAATTTGGGTCTGGTAGGACAGCAAGAGACCTGGCAGATGGGCCAGTTACACACAAGGGAAAGATTCTACCTCAGTTTAGCAAGGAAAGTAGTTCTTAATTCTGGAATGAAAAGGCATATTTCAATTACCACACCATGAAACTGAAATGGAATGGGAGCACAGTGTCACCCAAACAGAAGGGGCAGGTATTCAAGCAGTACACAACTGAAAAACAGACACAGAACATAGCAGTGGAGCAAAAGTGAGTGGTTATGGAACTGCAAGCAGTGGTGCAGGAAGGAAGGGTGTACAATGCTGGCATTATAAAAAAACATGCCATCAGTGACAAAAAGAGAGGCTGATACCTGAAGGCACCTGTGTACAGGTTGCACAGGAAGAACAGAAGGAAAACACACAGCAGGATGAGATGTAACAATCTATACAAAAGAACACAGGATGAAAGGTCACAGTTCAGCAAACCAAGAAGGGGGCAGGAAAACAGGCACAATATGTTAGGACATACATTAAGTGTCTTGATAATTACAATAAAGAAATGAAAGTGAGCTAGTAGATTAATACACTGTATATATATGTTCATAGACACTGCAGGTTGCTGCTGTTGTGTCCTTCGGCTTTTCCCGGTTAGGGGTCGCCACAGTGGAACTCCGGTCCACTAATGATTGGCAGTAGATTTTTATGTGCTGAGTTGCTGGCCCTGACGCACAGCCTTCAACGAAGGTACACCCATTCACGCATGTCTCCACACAGAAGACACTCTAGCTGAGAATCTATAATCCTGTAAATACATCAAGGGAGGAGGACATAAAACTACAGGACCAAAAACAACGAGTGGGATATGAGAAAGACGGTAATGCTCATAAGAGATACCAGTCTGCAAAGAGTAAACTGAGACATTCCCTGGTCCAGAGTAGAAAGATAGTGGGACTATACTGACATCAATAATCATAAAGCATTCAGAGAGATGGTGCAAGACAGTACCAGAAAAGATAGAACTCTAAATGTGGTTCTAACAAAGGAAGAGGAGGTCACAGATGTCCAGATAAATGTCCCTCTAGTTAACAGTGACCATACCACTATACGGTTTAGACTGTAGGGGTATGAGTATGTTGCTTGGAAGGGTCAAAGCACAATCATTGTCATTATCAGCCTCCTTTTTCCCGCATTTACAAAGGGTTGGGAATGTCTGCAGTATACATGTTTATGGATGGCACTCTACAAAACATGAGTAAAGGCCTTTTGATAAGATCTACATTCATAGCTCTAGCTAAAGCCTTTAATTTTGTTGACTATCCATTCCTACTCTGCTCTCGACTTACAGCCTTTCTAAGGTTCTCAGAGTTTAAGCTCATACAATTTAAGGTCCAAACAGTCTTCTCTATATCCAGTACTGCCACTCTAACAAAAGGTGTCATACAAGTTACAATTCTCTTGCCAGTACTATTCCCTGTTTATTAACAGACTACCTACTGATGTCCCTCTTGACCCAGCAATGTCATATTCTGACAGTATTGTAATATGCAGATCCTACTCCTCACAGGTCATCATAAAAATGAGTTAAAACAAGTGCTGTCTCAGCTCTCAGACTGGCTATTACAATACAGACACATACTAAACTCCAGCAAGACTAAATACATTACATTAATTATATTAATTCCTAACAAATTCATGGCACTGCCCATGCACTAATCCCGATTAGGGAATGAAGAAATATGAACTCTCAGCCACCATCTCTGATTTTTTCTTACTACCTCTCCAGTCTTCTACAGGATTCTATACTCTCTGTCCTTCACTTCTTCCTCTTTCCTAAGAAAAGTCCTAGAACAATCTTATTGGTCATTAATTTTACTCCAGTTCTTAAATTTGGTAATAGTTGTTACTTTTGTACCAGTTATTGCTTCTTTGTGAGTTGAACGTGATTTTTACTTCTATGTTACTTGTCAGTGTAATGCTAAAATGTACTTTGTGGGTTTTACCAATCTAATGCTAAAATGTATCTTATGGAGTACTTCTTCCTGGGCTTCCACTGAAAATCTGTACACCGAACATAAACAGACTTTCTTGATATCAAGAAATGTTAAATAAATAAATACATTAGGAAAATCTAAAAACCATCTAATGTCCCACATATCTGAAATATTCTGTATAAAACCTGAAACTATGCCATGCTTTGCATATCTAGGTATTTGGCTGAAATAAAATCTTCACTTTCAACACCATGTTTAAACTACAGTTGTGTACACTTACCATAAATGTAGATATTCAAGTGTATTCACTGTTGCAGTCATTACATTTGGGTAATCTGCTGGTAGGTTGCCCTCAGTTGACCTGAATAACAAAGTCTTGGGTCCTGCATCGGTTGCCGTCTCCTCTTCCATGACATCAGGTTGTCAGGGGTATAAAACATGCAGCTGATGCCATTTTATTCAGTTTTTCTTGCCCCAGATGTCAGGTGCCCCCCCCCCCCCCATATATATATATATATATATATATCTATCTCAAAATAGAAATATATGTAAATGCACTTTTAGCAACATAAACTTTACCTTCATCTAAAAGCAAATACATCACAAAGGCTTTAGTATATAGTGAAGGAAAGAAAGGTTACAGAAAAGGGGGATAGCGGGTGGGTAACTTGGACTTCAACAGTGAATACACTGAAACATCTACATTTATGATGTGTACACAACTGTACTATGTTCTTCGTATTTCACTGTTGCAGTCATTACATTTGGGTAGAATCCCAAAGCTATGAATGGGAGGATGGAACTAAATAGCATTAGGAGCAGCTATAAGGCCCTGCAGAACTGCAGTGGCAAAGCCTGCCCTGGATTTGGAGAAGAGAAGCAAAGGATAATGCTTTGTGAAGGTACGAACAGAGCTCCAAGTAGCAGCCTCTAGAATGTCTTTGGTTGGAACCCCTCTGAGAAAAGCTGCTGAGGTAGAAGCAGCCCTGGTGGAATCTGACCTGATCTCCTTGGGCACAGGTTCACCATGGTGCAAGTAGGAGAAATGAATGCAGTGGCTTATCCAGTTAGAAATAGTCTGCTTTGAAATATCCTTCCCCTCTGACCCTGCACCAAATGCCACCAGTATTACTCAGACTTTCTTAGAGATTTGGTCCTGTTTAAGTAGAATCTTAGTTGTCTGTGTACGTCCAATGAATGCAGAATTCGCTCCCCCTTGTTCTGCAGATTTGGGTGAAATGTTGGCAGGTGAATTGTCTGGTTAAGAGCCACACTGGATACCACCTTAGGCATAAAAGAAGGATTGGTCCTGAGGGACACCCTGTCCAGGTAAAATGTAATAAAAGGCTCCACAGCCATGAGAGCCTGTAGTTCTGAAACCCTTCTTGCTGAAGTGACTGCCAAGAGAAAGATTTCCAAGATAGAAATTTTATATCTGCAGTAGCTGCTGGTTCAAAAAGAGGCAGTGTGAGTTTTTCCAGCACAAAATTGAGGTCCCATGCAGGAGTTGGTGATCTTCTGGGAGGCCTTAAATGTTTAGCCCCCCTAAGATACTGTTTAAGCAGTGGATGAGAAAAGAGGGGAGGGCTCTGTGTTGCAATGAGCCGAGATGGCAGAGGCATGGATTTCTATTGAAGAAAAATATAGGCCTTTGTCAAGCATCTCAGTCAAATATTGTAAAATCTGAGGAATATTGGGCTTTGCCGCACCTGTTCCTTGTGCTTGGTTCCAAGCACAGAATCTCTTCCATTTATCAGCATAAGATTTTCTAGTACTAGGCCTTCTGACTTCCAAAATGACATACATCACAGATTTACTGAGAGATGCTGTTTGAATAATTAAATGATCAGCCATGCTGCAAGATTCAGAGTTTGGAGCGGAGTGTGCAGAATTTGATTGTTCTGCTGAGACAGTAGATGAGGTATTTGAGGCAAGTACCAAGGAGAAAGTTGAGACATATTCCTTAGAACTGGGTGCCAGTGCTGGCGAGGCCAGTCCGGAGTAACTAGGATAATTTTTGGTTTTTCCTGTCTGACTTTTAGTAAGACCTTGGAGAGAAGTGGCAGTGGGGAAAAAGCATAGACTGATAGGGCATCCACTTTCCATGCTTTTCTGTGATAAGTTCTTGTGCAGAATTTGTCCAGCTGATAATTTTGGGGAGAGGCAAACAGATCTATATCTGGGCTCCCCCATGTCTGTGTTAACATGCTGAAGATTTGTGGATCCAGTTTCCATTCGTGCGGGTCCATAAGATTTCTGCTTAGGTCATCTGCCAGAGTATTTTGCTTTCCTAGCAGGAACTGAGCTTGAAGATGTACTTGGTAAGTCAAGGCTGTGTTCCACAATGCCATGGCTAGTCTGCAAAGGGGATAGGAATGTGTACCTCCCCTACTTGTTTATGTACCACATAACCGTAGTGTTGTCCATCTTTCAGTAGTTGTCCTGGATGAAGTAAGTCCTTGAAGGCTGTCAGAGCATTCTGAACAGCTAGCATCTCTTTCTGGTTGATATGCAGATGCATTTGTTTTGGGCTCCATTTGCCCTGTATGCATCTCCCCACCAGGTGGGCCCCCCAAGCACAGTCTGATGCATCTGTAGTTAGGGTTTGGGTGGCAGGGGGTAGAGTGAATGACAGCCCCTTGTTTTGGTGACATGTCTCTGACCACCAAAGAAACTCCTGTTGCAGGCAGGGAATGAAAGGAATCATTGTTTCCAGACTGTGACAATGTTGACTCCATAAACTTTTTAGGTACCATTGAAGTTTCCACATATGTAGTCACGCATACAGAATTAGTAGAATGCAGGATGCCATGAACCCCAAAGCCTGCAGAATTTGTCTTGCAGATAACTGGGTTTTTGTTGCCATTTGTTTGAAGTATGTTGTCAGTTGCCTTTGTTTGTCTGGCGTGAGGTAAGCCATCTGGACAGTTGTATTCAAGCTTGCACCCATGAATGTAATTATTTGAGAGGGTACCACTTGGGATTTCTTTTCATTTACTGTGTACCCTAGGCATGTTTGAAGCCTTTTTACAAACACCAGATGTTGAAGAAGAGTGTCCTTGTCCTCTGCTTGAATGAGACAGTCATCCAGATAAGGATACATTTGTATGCTTCTTTGTCTGCAGGATGCAATTACTGGTGCCAGGCACTTTGTAAAGACCCTGGGCGCAGTAGATAAGGCAAAGGGCAGTGCAGAGAATTGGTAATACAAAAAACCTGCCGTGAAGCGGAGGTGTCTTCTGCATGATTCCCTTATTGGGATATGCAGGTATGCCTCTTTTAAGTCTAGAGTCACTAACCAAGTGTTCCTGCCCAGCATAGGCAGTAGCTGTTGTAAAGTCAGCATTATGAATTTTGGAATGTCCAGGAACGTGTTCAAAATTGATAAGTCCAGTATTGGACGCCAGGCATTGTCTTTTCTGGGTACCAGGAAAAGTCTTGAATAAAACCCTTGTCCTTTTTCCTTTTCTGGCACTGGTTGAATAGCCCCCATATCCATGAGGGACGTAACTTGTTTCTGAGCCTCTGCCCACTGATTTTGTGCCAGATCTAGCCATCCATTTGGAATTGGCAAAGTATGGAAATGAAATCTGTACCCCTGGGATACTATGTTTAATACCCACTTGTCCTGGGTAATTAGCTGCCAGTTTTGTGCATGAAGTGCGAGTCCCCCCCCCCCCCCCAAGGGGGCTGCCAAAAGCTAAGTGCTTGGTGAAGGTAGAGGAAAGTCATTGACACTGCTTACTGTAGGGTTGTGCTTTGTTTCCTCCAGATTTGGAGGTGGAGGCACCCGCAAAAAAACAACAAACTATTAAACTCAAACCAGCGAGCAATAGACTAAAATTAATCCAAACGAAAATTAAAAATCCAGTTTTATTAGTGCTTTCGGCGAGGTCAGTGCCTCCCCTTCTTCAAACAAACAAACAAATTAACAATTAATTTATACTGTGTTTTAATACAATTATTCAATTATATTATTATGCCTTGTGCTTTCTTTAAAGAGACTGTACTTGTAAACCGGTTCTTATGTCCCGTAGGCTAACCACCATGGAATACTTACACACTTGAGACCATAACTACATACATTTTAAAATAAATTACTATAGGCATTATTAAACCCTAAAATATTCTAAAAAACACATATACTATATTATATAAAATATAAAATGTGGTGGAGGCACCCCATTGCTTTGACCTGTAAGAACCCTGTGATTGGTATCTGGAGCCTTTTGAGCATCTGGATTTGCCTTGAGTGGCTCTGTTGGATACAGGAAAGTACCAATTTTTAGTAGGCCAGTGCTTACTGAACCTGGGTGGCTGCACTTGCAAGAAATCATTTACAGTTTGCATAGATTTAGCTTTGTCTTCCATTTTCTTTAAAACGTCTTCTGCCTTATTAGCAAACAAAGCATCATGCTGCAAGGGGGCAGACAACAATTTAGCTTTAACATGATCAGGCAGATTTTGCTCCTTGAGCCAGGCATGCCTTCTAATTACAGATCCAGTTACTGCAGCCCTGCAAGAGGCCATCAAGGAATCAAAACCACATTGCAAAGTATGCTTTCCAACTTGTTCTGCTGAATTCAATAATTCCTGTAACTCTCTATTTTCCACACAATAAGAAATCAACATAATTTTCTATTTCAGTAAGCCCATAACATGCTGCGGATATTTAAGCATATGAAACTGGCAGTTTTAAGGCTCTGATTGCCAAGCTTGCAGATGTATAAACCTTCTTTCCCCATCTATCCAGTGTGCTGGAATCTCTATCAGAGGGGGTAGGATTTTTGGCTGTAGAGGCCTTTACACCCTTGGGACCCTGTGAAACAAGTCTCAGGATCAGCAACAGGATTTTTGAATAGAAATTTGTGGTAGTCAGGAACCCTGTAATATCTGTCTGGCTTACTAGGAGCCGGAGGTAGGGAATCAGGAGTCATGCTTGATTGTGAAAACACATCATCAGCAGTGTCTAATACAGGAGGTATTGCCAAAGGCCTATGCTAAGGAAGAAGAAGGAAATCCCTAAGCCTCTTTTTTGATTTGGGAAGTCCTGACTCTCCCAATGAAAATGTTCCCTTAAAGTATGCAAAGTCTCTCCAAAAGAGTAATCCTCAGGAGGAGATGCAGATGGGATGGATTCCTCTGCATCAGAATGATCATAGGGTGGAATAGAAAATTCCTAATCAGAAGAAATGGAAACCTGGTTTGAAGATTCATAATCAGTGCCTTGCCTAGGCCTCTTAGCAGGGGGGGGTTGGAAACCACTGATCAAGGTAATTAAGTCCTCATCTGTTTTTTAGGCATAGGGGCCTGAGCACGTGGCTCATGCATCGTTTTTTTTAGACATAGAAGATGTTTTTGACCTTGTTTTTGAGGCTGGCATCGATTTAATATAGAAACGTTGAGGCCTGAAAACACCCTCAGAACCCTCACCTGCTCAGTGGCTCCGGACCCATCCAAGGGAGAGACATCAGCGGGTTTAATACTCTGAGAATCTCGTAGCATACCAGATTCCGAATGGGTCTCGGTATAGGCCTGCGACTTAAAAGTAGCAGGTATCAGGGGCTGTGAAAGTGCCTCACTGAGTACCGGTGAACCAGCAACTGGCTTAGGAGAAGCTTCATCATCGGTTTTGGACCTCGACGGTCTGCCTTTTTCTTTGCATTTTTTGTGACCTCTGGTAGTCGATTACTAAGACGACATTTCAGGATAATTAAATCTTGATAAAAAATATTTAGAAGCAAAAATATACTGATGCTTAATAGTGTGTTGGTTAACTCTAGCGCAAAATCGACAGCAAGACACATTATGATCTGGGCCTAGGCAAGGGATACAGTACAAATGAAAATCCTTATGAGGTATTTGCTTCCCACAAGTAATGCAATTATTAACTTTTACTGACATCTGTAAGGAGCAAGAAAAAGTTTCACCAACGGGGTACTTAGCTTTAGTTTGAAGACTTCAGTTCTGAAACTCGAATGCAGAAATTTCAGGAGTCGGCCGACCAGCACTTGCGAACTGCTTCTGCTTCGGGCATCGTGCAGCAAGAAAGACAGAATAAAATGGCATCGGCTGCATGTTTTATACCCCTGACGACCTGACGTCATGGAAGTGGAGACAGCAACTGACGCAGGACTCAAGACTTTTTTTATTCAGGCCGAATGAGGGCAACCTGCCAGCAGATTACCCAAATGTAATGACTGCAACAGTGAAACACGAAGAACATATTTCTAAAACTAAAATTAAGAAACTGCTTTTGTGGGCCAAGCACCATCCTACCTCCAACTCCCCAAAAGAATGAGTAACTAAAGGTAAGGGTGTCCCGCTGGCTTGAATATGGGCTCCAATCATTGCAGCATCCTGAAAAGAACTATTTTTAATAAACTGTGTCAGTAATATCTGTAGATTCATTATCATTGTCTTAGCCACAGCAAAACAGCTATCAATCAAAAAAAGATCCAGACCACTAATGGCATCTGTAATCTGCCCCATGACAGATCCCTTACATAAATTTCACTTCACTACAAAACCCTCATGATATACTTCACAGTGCAGATCACTGATTTCAGTATTCGTTTCCCAAACATTTGAATTCATTACAACTAATATTAAAGCATGGACTCCTAACCATAAATGCAGACTCCACCTTCAAAAATGCTCACTGAGATATTCCATGTTAATGCTTTCATAGCAGCAGTATCACATCGTATTCCCTCCTACTTAAACTCCATGACATTGTAGAACTACTATATTACCTCTGTAGAATTAAGCCTCCTACACCATAAGAAGTACTTCCTAAAGCTTTTTCATTAAGCCTTTTTTCCTCCTTCATTTTTATTACTACCACAATTCTTCATTCTGTATCGCTTTCTTTTCCACTACTCTCTTACTAAAAACATCTTAAAACTGTCATTACTTTTAAAAGTTATACACCAACTAGGGGTACAACCATGCCAGATCTGGTCCTCACTAATATGGGAGAATGCTGTTCACCCCCTAGTATGATGTCTTCTCTGGTAAAGTTAGAACACAAAATGGTTTCCTTTGAAGTAAAAATAAAACCCAGAACTGCAGCTAACCATGGAGTATTCAGGAGCTACTCTAAGGCAAACGTTATGCTCTTAGAGGAGATCCTGGCAAAATTTCAAATCCCCATAAACTTTGAGAGCACTGTTGCCTATGCATAACTGTTCACAGAAATCCTATACAAAAGCATGTTACTTGCTGCATGGAGGTGGTTGTACCCACCAGGAAGAAGTACAGAACTAACTCAAAAAACAAGCCACTCTGGTGGAATCACAAAATCAATAGACTGAATAACAGAAGGAAGAAAATCATGGCAAACATTAGGAGGTGCAGCACCCAGCAGGATAAAAGCATTCTCATCTAACTACAAAAACTCAGAGGACAAAATGAAGTCTACCAAAGGCAAATTTGAGGTAAATTTGACCTCCCAGGCCAAGGGCAACTACAAAGCATTCTTCAGCTATGTTTGCAACCACAAAGGCAGTACACAATTGTGTGCAGAGCTCATTATAAATGGAGCCACCTATAATGAGCCAGAAGACATAGCAAACCTACTGGCTGACGCATTCTGCACCAACTTTACCCCTCCCTTCCCCTCAACTTTCTCTCAGGAAATACCATCAAAAATATCTCCCCCTGCTATCACTAGGGAACATGAAGTGGTCCTGGGGACCAAAGATGACTTTATAAATTTGAGTGCCCTGATAAAGGCAAGTATCTTTTTTCCCTATTCTTATGCTTGTGTCCATCATTGTGGTCTCAGATGCCTTGAATTTTTATCCCCCATTGAAACTGCTCCCTAAGCAGAGTCCGAGGTCTGTGGTGGCTGACTGCAATGGAGTAGGAATGGGGAAGGGGAGACCTAGTTTCAGGGATATTTGATATCACCACTGACTGATTTCTCTTCTTATAAATCACAGAACTAGAATATGGGAAGATAATGGGTGCTGGTGCTGGGACCAAAAAAATTCAGATACCACTATTTGTCTTATGTGAAGTCTTGCCAGAGATATTATGAGAATCTTAGATGCTATGAGACCCAGACTTCAAAGTCTGAGTGAAAAACCCTTAGAACAGATCTAAACATAAAACTGTTTGTACTGAGGGTGTCTCGCAGGCACCCCAGGAGCACAATCCTGTGTGACGGAGTCAAAAAAGGTTTTTGTATGTTCTCTTGGAATCCTGGCCTTCAAAGGAGATCCCTCACCTAGGTGAAAGATTCCTGACACTTTGAAAATGACTCTGCAAAGATAAACAATACTAAATATGCAAAATGAGGATACCCTGCAGCCTGCAATGGGCTGTAGCTACAGCTAGACACTAGGAACATTCAAAGAAGTGCATAGTCCAAAAATGAAGGCAGAGAACTGATAATGTTATCCAGACACAAACCCTTACGGAGCATCCGAAGTCTGGATGGACAAGAATGTGATTAGCATCTTTAAAATCTAAGGTTACAAAAAAAACTCAAATGAAGAAGAGAACAGGTTTTAAGAGACTGCACATTTAACTTGGGCAGTATCACAAACTGGTTTAGGAAGAAAGGTCGAGAATTGGTCTGCATTAATTTTTTTCTTTGGCAGCAGAAACATTCTTGAATAAAAACCTCTTCCCAATTGGAAAGGAGGAAAGCAGGAACTTCCCAAAACAAAGGAAAGTCAGATAAGTTGGAATGACTACTTAAGGAACTTTGTTGCCCTTTGACACCCTGGCAGTCCCTTATCCCTTACAGAAAGTCTAAATCTCAATTTTTCTCTCAATTTGGCAGCACATTGTTTCAGACAAATTGGTTACAAGAATGACTGAGTAGGTTACACATGGAAGCGGGAAAAAATCTCTCCTTTACAGGGATTTATTCCAAACCAAACCCCTGTGTTGCCTCCTGTCCTACATCACATGCTTTTTCAGGGAGCAGTAGAAACAGTTCTTTTTGGAACCTCCCTGCCATTTTTTTCTTTTTTAAATGCTTGCTTACCAACATTCTGCTGAGACGTTTATTTCTTACCAAAATTAGATGGAGCAGAAAATCCCGTGGAAAATTTAGGGAAGGAAAGTTGAAAAATCTTTGAAATTTCATGTATCAGCTTATCCCTCTCATCGTATTGTTGATAACCTCTGCAGCAGAGGGTCCAAAACCTAAATTTTTATCCAAACTGCATTTAAAATTTCATTTTTACAACCTCTGAGGTTTTTAGAGCATGGTCAGTCAAACCTTCTCAACAGCGTACGAGTGGCAACAGTCCATCATAAACAGAAGAAACAAACACAAAGCAGATTTTTTCTCACTGGAAGGAACTGCAGATAAAATATTCCTCATACTTTTACAATTATTCAGAATAAACTTTAACATACAAGCATAACCATTCAAAATTCTAAAGTTGCAGAAGCATACATTTTCCCCCAAACTTACCAATTGTTTTACCATCCTTGTCAGATGGATTAAAGTTAACTAAATGATTGGCAGCAGCTGAATTAACTAAAGCTATTGCTGCTGGGTCAGGTAAGGAATGAGTGTAGACAAATCTGAAGACTAAGAAAATTTGTAAATGCTGTATGCTTTCTTATGTGCTGCAGGCTGGCTATCAGGAAAACACCAGGTTGTGACAAACACATCCTCCAATGATTACAAGTACTGGAGGGCGGGATGTTAGAAGGTTCTGCGAATTCCATTTGTAATAAAAATCACAGTAATTTCTGAGGGAATGAGAAACCTCAGTGTTTTCCCACTGAAATCACTGGTACATTCTGGAAATAGTTTAAAGAGAAAGAACTCTTGGTAGGGATAATTACACAACATGATCTCCTCGGAATATGAATCAGAATTTTGAGGAGAAAAAACTGTGCGTGCTCCATCGCATTTCCAGATTCAATTTCTTGAGTCTCTTCAGGAAAAGAGGAATCCCATTTTATCTTATAAAAAATCACCTGATAAGAGGGGTAAATTACATACCTCTCAACATCTTAGAGCAAGAAATCTGGACAAAGCTGTAAATAATGGGGGGAAGACACAAAAATAGGTACAGTTTTTAAATATTGCTCATACAAACTTCAGGTTTTGCATGTTCATGAATTTTCTGAAGAACTCTTATGTCTATCATTATTTACTGACTTCAGTCCTCAATGAAAGAAAACCGCAAATTTTATGAGGATCAGATAAAACAACTGAGGCAAAAATCTGGACATTCTGTGAAAGTCTGAACAGGTGAGAGATACAGTCAATAGCCTGTACAAGACCCTTTGGCCAGACTTAAAAAAAACTACTCCTGTCCAGTAGAACTGGAGCAGGAGAAAATAACCTGTGTAGTTTACTGTTTGCTTTCGACAGTAAACTTGAGACAAACAGGGCTACTGTTATAATTATGGGTCTTAGTAATCAGGTACCTGCTGAAGCAAAACCCAATCAAGCAAAGTTCTAGTAACAGAAATACAGACATATCCAAGTGCACAAAGTTCTCTCATATAGCCAAAACAGTGCTCAAGCTTGGACAAACATGGTCTTATACATTTAATATTTATAGATCATTAAATTAAAATATGATCAACCCTTCCTCACCCTCTAAAATGTACAATAATCACAATCAGGCAACGCTTTGCTTATCTGTCTGCTATAAACAAAAGAAGCCTGAAATGCATGTTTGACGCTTACCTACAGCAGTTTTTCCTGCTGTCAGTGTACTGAGCTCAGATATGAAGAGATCTGTAGACTTACCTAAAACAAGTTACTAACTGGGTTACAACCAAGCCAGCTCTATCTCACATTTTAATTAACAGAAATACAGAAGCTTACAGTTTTATTTTACATTTGCATTAGAATATTTGATTTACTACATGAACAAATCCTTTGTTTTCTCAGCCTAATTTTGTACATTAAAAGGGGAGAAAGGGATGATGAAATCATCACAAAAATAGACCTGCACAAAACCACCAGGTCCTACTGACAGCAGAGAACATTAAAGTGTTAATTATTTTATATATGCCAAATTTGCAGGGATGTAGCTAGAAAATTCTATTTTATATTCACACGCTCATTTATTCTGCCACCATCCCAATGATCATTTAGAAAGATGAAAAAATCTCTCAAAATATTGCCACCCCCAAAGTATTAAGAATGTCAGAAGATTTCCCCGTATTAAATATACTATTTTGCAAGTATATAGCTTTTGCTTGTGGCACTAATTTAGACAGTGTAGCATACCTCTCAACTGTCTTGATTTTTGCCTTATATTTTTGGTCTGTTTTTTTATACAATGTATGGTTTTCTGGCAAATCAGTCAACTGAATTCACTAAATAATGACAGACATTTGAGTTTTAGACTTCATATCTTTCAGAAAATGCAAGCTGAAACAAAACCTTTTACTCTAACAACTTTCTAAGTTTATAAGAGCAATATTTAAAATTTGTCTCTATTTTTTGGGCCTTTGTCTCCCATCACTTTTGGCTTTGTGCACATTTCTTGTGCTAAGAGGTTGAGAGGTATGTTGACTATAGGTATATTATCACCTGAAAGTAACAGCGTTGCACAGTAATATTTAGAAAAATGAACTCAGCAGAGTATAAAGAATATGCCTGGTTAAATCCATGATGTGCTGCTGTATTCATGTCAGTTTTATTTTCTTTTATTTTTTTATGTATAATTTGCATAAAATCACATCAGTGCTAGTATTCATAATGCTATATTGTTTGTTTAAAAAGTTTTATTTTAATACTGCAAAGAAAACTGCTTTAATAATGTCATTATATTAAACAGCTCTGGCCTTAGCAATTACAGGGCCCAATCTGAAGCATTTTGGAGGGGTCCCTCACCTGGTCCCCTCATCTACTACTCCATCTCTCCTTCCACTTACAGGCTTCTAACATTCAGGTTAGGTATCAGGACTATATGCTAGTACTGTATATTAAAATAAAAACATATATTTATTTATTAACTTATATTTTGTCATAAGACATGTTAAAACAGAGGTACACTACTGTATCGCCTCCAATCCAACATCTGCTCTAGTTACCCTCTCAGGGTCTACTTAACTCACTTTGACACACTGCAAGGGGCCTGTTTGAGGGACCACTGAGTTGCAATGCCAATATGGTGTTTCAAAATATAGGTGCACACTGGCTTACTAATAAACATGTTCCCAAACCTGGGTAAGACACATCTACACTTTCCACCCATACTTTTGTGTTTAGTTTTCTTGCATTTTATTTTGTTCTGTTGATTTCTGTCTCTCTCCTTCTCTGTCTTGGACTTGGATTTGACTCATGCCTTACTATCCTTCACATCCCATGTCCAACAATTCTGCATACTGGATATTGTATATTATTTTCTCCATAGAGACATTATTCTACATGTACAGGTTTTCTTCTTACTTATTTTACTGACTAAATTCTTGTATTACATCTACTTATGACTGTGTTCATTTATGCTACATACTATCCTGGCTTATATTTCTCTGCATAATTGCTCTTACATTATCACTGTAGCACTGACATCGATTAAAGTTGCTTCTTTTTCAGTGTTGCAGTTTTAGCACTTTCAGCACAGTGAATCATTTCTCTTTCCACTTTGCCTCCCATCATTCAGCACATACAACTTGCTTCACTTCTCTGTGGTTATTTTTCACCTGTCACTGCAATAATCTTTTCTTTGCCATACTGTTTGAACTGGTAACGTTGGTACCATTCTGTCATAATTCTTAGTGGTCAGAAGCTACTATTCATCACAGTACCTGCATGTTTGTTTTCATGCTGTCTGCACGGCTTTTTCTTGTATCTTTATTCACTAGCAACCATTAATAAACCCCATATCAATAAGAGAAATAAAATAAAAACATAGTACCTCTCTGTCAATCTTCAAAGTAAACCTGGTCATACACTTAATAGAGTGGCACACAAGACCATATGGTTAATCCAACCAGTTTGGGGTTAAAAACCCAAATTAGCCCTCAGCAACTGGCTCTATTTTGGCCAGATTGGTCTAATTGGCCTTAGGCCTGCTCTGATATCAAACCTATGGATACAGTATTGTTCACGTATACAAACAAGACCAGTTTTATAAAACATGAAAAATATTCAAACAGCAGCAGCAGCACTGACATAAAGCATGCATTACCTCTTAGTTTACTTGTGGTGCAAAACTACTGTACAATCAGGTTTATGGGTGATGTAAAATCACAGCAATGTGACTTCTAATTAACATTTTGTAGTACAGACATCTAAACAGACTGATATGCATCCTGCTATATTTATTTAAAAGTTTGTTTTGAGATTATAAAGAATGTCTACAAACCAAGATTCCTTATCCACTAGGATAAATTGCAAAGTCATCATGAACAAGGGAAAGACAACACCTTAGCTTGCTTTACAAACAGAACAATTACTTGGACTTACCTTGTTAGCTATAGTCCCTTAATGATGGGTGCTACTTTGATAAAATAAAATCTATTAAAAACTGTGATTTTCTGTAACCATCAATTAAGTTCAGCCAGTTAATCAGGCAATTATTTTCATCAGTCTGTTATGCTGGCTATTAAATTAATACCTTTGACTGACCCTGTGGTGCTTCATTTGTTTAATACTTATACTAAAATTAATTTCTTAGTTCCTCTTCAGGGTAGGTCACTGCTACAGTTAGAATTGTGTTTCTGCCACTATTGAGGTTTTGTACATGAAGCAAAGATGTCCACTCAGTTTCCTGTATGACACCAAGAAGAGAGACAGGGCTTTGATTTTCTTGGTGATAAAGCATTCTGGATGTTCAAGTTGAGTTAAATGTTTGGAGAGGTACATACCGAAGGGAGCATTGTACAAAATGATCAGCCTAATAAGTGATCACATCCGTGGACCTAGACACAATACCATTACTAATAAGCTGTAGATAGAAAAAGGGCTTTTTTACCATAGTGATCGAGGAACAGTGTGTTCTCCATACAGGCTCTCCCAGGTCCCCAGCAACTGGATTGGTTTTCAGGTGTTGTCAATGTGATAATTACATGGTATATCTTGCCAAGGGGACTATTATACATTTTTTGGTCTTTAGTTTTAGTCTGCACCTATAGTAACAACTATCTGTTCAGAAAAGGCTTACTTGGATGATTTTGATGTCTTCTGGAGAGTTTGTGATGGCACCAAGTCTATAGCTATCTGCAAATTTGGTTAGCCATAAGCCTTTAACATTTACCCTGATATCTGAAAAGTAAATGCCAAAGAGAAGTAGCCCAAGGACTGAAACCTGGGGTACACCAGTAGTGACATTTTTTTTTTGAGCAGGTACAGCTGTAACCCTAATTTCTGGGGTTCTATTTGAGAGCCAGTTTGTCATCAAATGAGTTAGGGTTTAACATTTAGCTGGAACAGTCTAACAATACCCCCCCCCCCCCGAGTACAGGAGGGTGTCTTGGCAAGGTCGAGATATGCAATATGCACCAATTTTCCCTCTTCCATTGTTTCAGTAACCTTTTTTTTAAGAAGTCAACCAGGTTAAGCAGGCAGGATCTGTCCTTGACAAATCCAAACTGGCTTTCGTCAAGACTCTGTAGGTTACCTATGTCCTTCTTTATTAATTCCATAATGTTCCTCCCCATAGTCTTACAGATGAGGCTGGTTAGAACAGGGGTCTATAGTTACCCAGGTTTTAGGACATCCCACCTTTGTGCAGGGGGGACAACTGTTGATGTCCTACATTCATATGGCACAAAACCTGATTGAAGGCTGATATTGAACACACTCTGTATGAGGTTTGACAGATCCTGTTACAGGCTGGCCCAACTGGCAGCCAGGTATGTTATCTTGCCCCACAAAAACATTGTTTTTGGCCTACGCAAGTGCTTTGAGGACTTGTTCTCGGGAGATTTAAGGGGGTGTAGATGTGGGTATGTGATCCTACCTTAACAATAGGCAACAGGCAGTTCTCTGGGAAAATAAGCTATCTTCCTACCTGCTCATCTCCCTTGGAGTCCCTCAGGGCTCCATTCTAGGACCTCTTCTTTTCTCATTGTTCATCAATGACCTGCACATAGCAATCCCCCAAGCCACCTGTATACAATATACGGATGACTCAACACTCATTTGCTCTGCCAACTCAATAACTGAACTACATTCTCTAACCCAAAAAGTATTCAGCACAGTTGAGGCTTGGTTCCTGAAACGCTGTCTCCTTCTGAATGCCAAAAAGACCAAGCTCCTACTCTTTACACCCAACAGCAAGTCCCCCCCTATACATTTCTCACTCTTATGCAATAACGCCACTCATAGCCCCTGACTCTACCACCAAACTGCTAGGAATCACAACTGACAATAACCTCACCTTTGATAACCATATTAATAACTCCATTAAAACACTAAATAGAAAAATGGGCTTCTTATATATAATTAAATCCTTCTTAACTCCTACATCCAGAACTACAATAGCCCACTCCCATTTAATCTCGACTCTTCTTTATGCTTCACCCATCCACACTAATCTAAAAAAAAGTAATCTTGTCAAACTAGCTAACTCCTACAATAATATAGCCAGATTAGCTACTGGGAGCCCATTTAGAACTCGTCATTGTCAGCACCTTCAGCAACTTAACTGGCTCGAACTAAAAAACATTTTGCTTCTCTCCCAACTCATCATTGTTCATAAGATATTTTACCAACCTAACAACACCCCTATACTTTCCAACCTTATCACCCCCTATAGTAATCTCAACTCCTTACACTCCTCTAGTAAACTTCTTGCTAGCATAAGCATGTCTAATAACTTGGCTGGTGACTCCTTGTTCTCCAATACTGCAGGAAAACATTGGAACCTTCTGCCACCTGATCTAACTTTACAACCCTCCCTGCCGCTCTTTAAGCAAAGGCTCAAGAAACATCTCAGGACACACTGGTTATACCCCTGTTGCAACCCTGACTAATTATCTAAGTTCTCTACCACTACTTCTATATTGCCTCCTTTCACCAATCAATACTGTTTAGGAACTATTACTAGATATTTAATTAACTTATGTCCTGAATGTTAATTGGAAGGTTCTGTATACTAGTATACTACCTCTGACTCTATACTGTAAAGTCACTTACCCTATCCTGTTAAATTAGAGGTAACAAATGTTTTGTCCTCTCATTAATACACTAATTAATTATTTTAACATCCTTATTTTTATAATACTGCATGACATATTTGTGTGAAACTATTTTGCTTGTTTACTTTTGGAGCTTTCCTCCCCGGGACTCCACTGAAAATAGAAATATATCCAGCTGGACTAGCCCGGTTAACAAATGTAAAATAAATAAATAAACTAATGAGGAACAGAGCGGCCCCCTTATTGGTGAGGACCAGGTCCAGGATTTTGTATACCCTAACTGGGGACAGTAATTACTGGGACAGAAAGTTTTTAGTCATGAAGTCCAAGAAATCTGTAGACATACATGTTAGGGAATGTAAAAGTCTCCTACTTGATGGAGGAGTAGCTGACATCCCCTAGAAGAATGGCATTTGGCCTAATGTAGAGAGACTCCATACTAGTCAGGTAGGAGGTATGGGCCAAAGGAGAGACAGCTGGGATCCTGTAGTTAGCTATGATGTGAGGGGTTTTGTTAATGGTAAGTTGGACATGGAGGAGTTCTAGGTCATTATCCTAACAATCCTGGAAGTGAAATTTTGTTTTACAAATGGAGACACACTGCCACCTCTAATGCCTTTACCTAGTAAGGTGAGCCTGAATGCATGGTAGGTGTTGAAACAATGCACTTATATGGGGCTCTCAGTGGTCCTGAACCACTTCAGTGTGACAATGTATAATCAGACTGCAAATCAGTGCAAATTTAATTGTATCTGGTTAAGCACAAGGCTATTTTCTTTAGATTCAGTGTTTATATATTTTAACTAAGCTGGTGCCTTTGAGTAAGAAAGAGAAAGGAACCAATCATCACAGTTAAAAAGTGATAAAGAAGTTCTGAGGTGCGTTACTGACAGTCTAAACAGAAAGTTTGTGTTTATGCATGTTATATAAACTGGCCAGCTTCCAGGCCATGGCATACTGCAACAGCAAGAACCAGCTCTATTTAAAATCCTTTTCCCAGGCATTGTGTACTTCACCCACATTTCTGTGTAAACTGCTGATGTTAGTTATAACACAATCATCTGATCTTGCTGGTACAGTACTGCCACTCCTACTGCCTTCAACCTCACCTGTGTACCTACTGTTAAATGATTGGATTATTGATGATTGTTCATTAGACAGAAATATCCCTTTGCCATCTGTCAGTCTCCTACTAGAGTTAATGGTATGCATTCCTGTAATCCTGAGGAAAGGTGGCAAAATGTAAACATTGTGGCAGACAATTTTGTTACAGATGAAGACGCCACCAGGTAGCACTGAGATGAGCAGTTAGTGTTGCAAAAGAGGAGGAAACATTCTGACTTCAAACTACTTAACCTAATTTTAGACCGTGGTGGTGCTGTATTCACATGATGGGGAGAAACGGATGGAAGAAAGCAAACTAAAATGTGAAGTTTCTGCATTCTATTTCATAGGTAGGTACTAGGCTATTGGCCCTAGGGCCTATACAAGCCTAGCCAAAAAGGTACCCTGGCTTTCGCCACCCAAGAAAATTATTTTCCTGTGCCTCTGTCAAGTGGAACCACAGAAGTGATCCCTGGGGTGAATTTCTTATTACTCATCCAATCATCAATATTTTTCTTAAAGAGTGCTAATGAGGAGCTCTGTTTGACATAGATAGGTAGTCTGTTCCAGAGTATGGCAAGTCTCTGGGACAGGAATCTATCCCTCCAGCATGTTCTGTTTATTGTGGTGACAAGGTTTAGGTCCCTAGAGCGTGTAGCTCGGAGGGATTGGGATTTCTTTAAGTGGAGCATGTCCAACAGCTCTGGGTTTGACATTGCTTTGTATGTTAGGCAGAGTTCGCCTCTGAGTAGGCGATATGCGATGGGAGTAAAGCTGGAGTTTGAGGCCTGTAATCAGGCTTCTGTGGCTGTGCTGTATGGAATTTAAATTTTCATTTACTTAAATTGTGCAATGGTTAGGAGTTAGCAGTAGGTTTTACAGCTGGCTCAGGTCATTTAATGAAAGCAACAGCTGTTACCATATAATGTAATATTAGAAGATCATATGTTGACAGGGCACCAACATGTGGTATGATGGTGCAGTATATTTTTTCAAACAGTTGCATTCCACTATAAACTCATTACTGTGCATACACATTTCTCTGTAATGTACGAAAATGTTCTAGAACGGATTCATTTTAAGGTATGTAATGGTTTCTATGATCAGCGAGTTCTTTTGCACTTATAACAAATTTAGCTCAGGGTATGCATTTTCCATTTCTTATATGCATAATGAATCCTGCACTTCCTTTTTTTATAGGAATACCCCTTCCAAAAAAAGAAGTTGTCTCTTACCATAGCATAACGTTCCATCTGTGTTGTCAATGTTCACTAATCCTTTACTGTGGCCTTGTCATTTATTTCAGCTTACGTCTTCCAAACTCTTGAGCTAGGCTTTACCCATAATGCTCCTCTCAAAATTACCTCAGATCGAGTTTGCCCAAAATAGTGGCATACAAATAGCAAATAAGAATAAGAGACCAGATATGTGTCCCTAACATGAAGCCAGTTCTGGAAAAATTTGATCCAATAAGAGTCTCAGGCTGCAGGAAGGAGGGGGGAATGTCAAGGATTAGTGAAGACTGACAACACAGATGGAACATTATGGTAAGACATAACTTCTATATCTGATGTTGACAATCTTGACAAAATTCTTGACTGTGGGATAGAGTCCCTAGCTACATGAATCTTGGGAGGTCTCACAGAAGAATATTCCTGAGCATCATTGAACCGAATGATGCTCATCCCCTAGAGACCTGATCCAATTTGTAATGAGTGATAAAGGTATGAGGTGAAGACCAAGTGGCTGCTGCTCAAACATCATCAAAATAAATATGATGGTTATTGTTTTAAGCTCAAATTACATTTAATGAATTATTTTAAAGAAAGTAATAATCTGTCACAGAACAGTGATAATAGTAGTGAATCTGATAACAGTAATGTGAACTTTTACTCTTGTTGTTTGAAAGATTAAGTAAATGCATAGAGAATTAATGTGTATTTTAATAAAAAAAGAATTATTTTTTCACTGGTCGGCTCTGTGTGGTATTCAATCATCTAAAGACGCTCTGGCATGAAAAACTGAAGTTGCCAATGCTCTGGTTGAGGAGCACTTTTGATTGACAGACAAATGTGATACAATCTCCAAGCCATTTCGGTAAAGTAAAGTAACTGTAGAAAATGGGTTACCTGAAGAAAGCAAGGAAAAAACAACAAAAGTTGGTCATATTTTCTGAAATCCTTCATTCTGTAGAGATAAAATGTAGCTGTCTAGCGAATGAAGGAAATACTCCCCTTTATTACAAAATTTAGGGAAAAAGAAGGTTGAAGTGTTTGACTGATACTAGACTCCGAGACTACTTTCAGTAAAAAGACTGGATTAGTCCTAAGGGAGACCCTATCTTTGTGAAATATTATATAGGGTAGTTTGCAGGACAGGCATGAAGTTCTAAATGGAGGACTTAACATTAGGACTCCCTTTAAAAGGCTTTACAAAGTTTGTGTGACATAAGGGATGACCCATTAAACCCCATACGAAAGTTGGAGATAACTGCTAGATGGACTTCAATTGTTGAGGTAGAGGAACCAGATTGATAGAGGTTAGCTAAAAAATCCAAAACTTTATGAACAGGTGTCGAATAAAGATCAAGATCGTTCATAAGAGCCCAAATTGAAAATTTTTCCCATTTACTTTGATATAGTTTCCTAACTGAAGGTTTGTGATGGGGTACAATGATTTGATGAATAGGAGAGGAAAGGAAGAGGAAGGATGCCTTGCAATCATGGGAACTGGAGAAACCACACGTGAGATGATGGAGGTTCAGCTAAACCATGCCCTCTGGACGAGACAGCAGATCTGGAGCTGGGTCCAGTATTCATAGTTTCCAAACAAGATGAGGCCAAAGGAAAGGAAACCAAACTTGTCAAGGCCAAAAGGGGGCAATGAGGATTACTGAGTTCTTCAACCTCTTGGCTTTCTTTGGAAACTGAAGTTAAGGGAAGTGAAAGGCATAGAGAAGACCAGGGAGCTAATCGTGGAGAAGAGCATCTCTGGGTGACTCCCATGAAAGGGGGATCAGGGCAAAGTAACTTCTGCACTTGTTCTTTAGAGGGGATGCAAAAAGATTGCAGCAAGGTTAGCCCCAGTGACAAAAAAAATCTCTTTTGCCAATACAGGACTGAGAGACCACTCGTAAGGCATGAGAATGGTTCTGCTCAGTTTGTCCACTATCACGCTGGAGCTCCTTGGAATGTGCTTTGCTCTCAGAAAGCAATTGGAAGAAATTACCCATTACCAAACTCTGAAGACTTCTCGACATAATGGGTAAGATTTAGGCCCCCCTGTTTGATGATAAACCAGACTACTGACATGTTGCCCATCTGAAATGCTACTGTTCCTGAATCATCCTGAAATGCTTGCAACACTAACAGCACTGCCCTCATCTCTAGAATACTGACATGTAAGTTGGCCTTCAGTTGGGATCACGTGCTTGGACTGTCCTTCCCAGATGACCCCCACCTTATCTGGGACACATCTGTGGTCACTATGGCTTGGGGTTGTGGAAGGATGAATGGTCGGCATGAAAGAATCTCAGAGTGGAGCCACCACGAAGATCCTGTTTGCAGCCATTGGTAATCAAGATGGGGTGAGACAGTGGATGATCTATCAGAGACCACTGGGAGGGTAGTAACCATTGTAAGATTTGCATGCGATATCTTGCTAAGGAAACAAGAGTGATCGAGGCTGCCATCGAGCCTAATGCTTTTAGTACTAATCTGAATGGAACACTTTTGCTCTGGATAATTTGGTTGACCTGAGATCTGATCCTGTGTAGCCTTTCCAGTGGGACTGAAGCAATTCCAGAAAACTGTGTCCAACAGGGCTCCAATGAATTCAATAGTTGTGAGGGTTGTAAATTTGACTTTTCATAATTTGTGATGCCTAGAGATGCAGATTGTAATCTCTTGCCCATTCTATCTGATGCCTGGTGGTACCTCATTGAGGTATGAAAAAACTCAAAATCCTTGCAGTCTGAGATGAGCTGCTACCACTGCCATGCATTTGGTGAATACCCTGGGGACTGAGGCGAGTCCAAAGGGCAGTGTGCTGCACTGAAAATGACTGGCTCCTAGCTGGAAGTGCAAGAATCTCCTGGAGCTTTTGTCCATTTGTATGTGGTAATATGCATCCTGGAGGTCTACAGAGCACAAACAATCATCCGTTTCCATAAATGAAGTATAGACTGTAACAAGACCATCTGAAATTTGGTTTTCTGTACTGCCTTGTTGAACTGGCTGATATACGAAATGGGTCTCCAGTCCCCTGTTTTTTTGGGAACTAAAAAGAACCTCGAGTAAAACCCAGAACCTATTTGGTCTGGTAGGACTTTTTGGATGACTCTTTTGTCAAGCAGTTTTTGACTTTCTCCTACTGCTGCTTCCCTGCAATTGGGAGGAACATCCGGGAGTCTATTTTGCACTTGTGGACTTATAAAAAGTGGAATATTGTAACCTCTGGATATGATTCCCTGCACCCACTTATCCAAAGTTATCAGTTGCCAGGTGGGTTGGTGCAGGGATAACCATCCCCCGACTGCCTCCAGAGGAAGGCAATCAGGACTCTGCTCAGGAGTGCTGCTAGGAAGTACCAGAGAAGGAATCTCTGGACCCCTAGTTCTGCAGGCCACTTTTGCCTCTAGGGCAGCATATTACATTAATTCCCCCTCTGCCCCAGGGAAAGTCTTTGTCACTTCAATCCTGGAAAGGCCCTTGGGAATTTTTAAACCATAGTCTCCCACTTCTCTGGTACCTATCATAAGGCCGTTGAGGAGTGGAGAGACGTATGCCTATGGCAGATAGAACCTTCTCATCTTTTGCACATCTGACCAGAGTGTCTTATCTTAAGACCAAAAAGGTATGATCCATCAAACAGGGTGTTGCCAAATGACACTTTAAATGGCTCCACAAAAATCACACAAGTGCATCCAGGAGTACCTTCTAATGGCTATGCCTAAACCCACTGCTCTTTTCATGCCTTCAGCTGTGTGAGCAATCAGCCTCATGGACGAGTTGGAAATTGCTTCAAGGGTAGTGAGCTGAGAAGCAACTTTGTCCCATACCACTTCAGCTACTGCTCCTGAGAGGGTATCTGAGAGCTCTTTGATTAGTTCCTTCTGTAACCATGTAAAGTGCTCCATGGAGGTTAAGACCTGAGAGCAAAGGCTGAAGCATAAACGTGCTTCCTAAACCTAACCATAGTCCTAGACTACTTGTTAGGGGGATGGATAGTTGGACTTTCCTCAGCAAGTTCCTTCTTAGTGGCTCCAGTTATCACCATGGCATCCATGGGTATGCCTTTGGACCAATGTTGCTCTTCTTTGGTGGAGGAAAGGATCCGGTTAGGTCTCTTGTGGATCAGTTCAATGGAGTCAGGCATCTTTCATGCATGCTGAGCGATCAGTTTTATAAGCTTGTCAGTGGTCAGAGAGATCCAAGAGGTAAAAGGTTGGGCACAAAAAGCCTCCAGGTACGCCACCTCTTCTGAAGAAGGTTGGAGGGAAGACCAGCCATCCCTCTGCTTCAGGATCTCTAGGATGTTCCAGAAGGAAACATCATCAGGGGGTGACTGGGGGGAAACTTCCTCTTCATCAAAGTCGGTATCTTTGGTGAAGGACACCTCCAGGGAGCCTAAGTGCTTCCTCTTGCACTTTTTCTTCACAGGTATTTCCTTGGGGGATGTTCTGGGAAAGTGTATGAAGAAAAAACCACCAAGGATGTTCATTCCTGGGGCTTTTGTGCCCTCTGTCCTGCTCGAGAGTTTGGAATGCACAAGCTGAAATAAATGGCAGTCATTTCTGAGGCTCAAAACCAAGCCCACAGTCAAGGATTAGGTGAAGATTGTCAACATCAGATCAAATGTCTACTGCTGCTGCAGTTCGCACAGTTTTGCTCCTTGAGTTTTTTCATTGTATAAAATGGAGCATTTTTTCACTGGCCTCCAATTAAAATGGGACTTTTGCCCAGGTGGGACTTTCCTGGTAAAAAGTAATAAATTAAAAAAAAAAAGATTTATTAATGCTTCAAATGCCCATACACTTTTTCACGATTGTAATTTTTTTAACTCCTGAAGATTTATTTAATGTATGAGAACTTCTAATAGAAAAATAAACACAACTAAATTCAGTTTTAAACATTTAGTAATATTGAATATTGAGAGAGGGTAAATGTGGAAGAGACTTTTATTAGCAGGTGGCTTTCCCACACAGAAGCTGAAACCGATGTAGTTGTTTCAAGCACGTCTGTTGCTGTAGGATTATTTGATAACTTACTCCTTGTCTAGGGAAACTTGGGATTCAGATTCACTTGTTTTTCATTGCATTTTTTAATGTCTTCCAGCTCCACCTCAGGGCAGAATGTTCAAAAATTCAACATGAAATATATGACACTGGTGCCTGTGGCAAATTGTACTACTACTATGTCCAATGACTTTGCAGACAGACTGTTTGGATATAATGGGTGTGAGGACAAACTCCTACAAGAGCAGAGCAGGCAAGGGGCATAGAACTTCCACACTGATATTTCTTTATTTTTGTAGATTTTCACATTCACTCTTACTTTTTCAGTTATGCTTAGCTTTTCCAGGACTTCAATTTTATGACAAGGAGTCATACTGCACATATGAATGCCATAAGTGTAAGCAAAGAAACTGACCAACAGTATGCATATACATACATGGGTTTACTTTGCTTGGTCAAAAGCCTATATACTTGAAAGTTATTTTTGAAAGACGAAAATAACGAAAACTGAAATCCTGAACTGCTCAGTTTTTCCCAGGGCAAGTACACTTGACCAACATGGGGAAATATGCCCTTTCCCCACTGTTGTGCGATTCTGGCGTTAGTTGTGGGGAGCGTAGTCCCACACCTAGATGGGTTTCAAATACTATAGTGTGTTTTTGTGAAGTTTTGTCGAAATGTTTACTTGCTCCTGGGAAAAACGTGTGGTTGGGAATTTTAGTTTTTGTTATTTTCATCCGGCAGAAATAACATTCTAGTATTTCAGCTTTCGAGCATGCAAAGTAGATCCAAATACACACATGGCATTTTCTGGCCATCTCAGAAACTTGAGAAAAAAACAGAATATCATAGTATTATATCTGCAATTGCTTTCCCTTTTTCTGTAATGATAGACCAGGTATCAAGGAAAGGTGGTGGAATCCTACTACTAGTAAGTGTAGCCATCCACACTATACAAAATTGACAAGCACAAAAGAAAATAGCATTTGCCTCATGCTGTTTTCACATACAAATACTAACTCTCAAGACCATTATCTATTTATCCTTTGTCAACCAGAGTAGACCCACTAGACTAGTAGCCTCTTTTCAAAGGAGACCCAAGGTTTTATTTATACTGCTAGGGGAAATTTGACCAGGGCATCAGGGAATTTACAGTTTGCTTTTTAACAGGGGCCATGGGATCTTTTACATCCACCTGAGCTGCCACCAAATCAAGCAGATGGGACCTTGGTTTAATATCTCATCCAAAGGATGGCACACTCAGTAGCCCCCCCCCCTTATGTTGCACTGCAGTGTCAGCAATTGATCTACCTAATGTGGGAATAGACCCCACAGTCTTCTTTACTGAAGGCAAGTGTGCTATCTGTTGTTCCACTCATACTGCTCAAATTAATACTTGTGTCATACCTATCACCTCTACCATTGTCTATTAGACTCCTACAAGGATTTATACAATATCCTTTTTATTACACATCTGCAAAGGCAATTCTGTCCTTTCAGAGAATTACAACATAAAACAGATTAGTTCAACTCACACTAAACTAGCTCAAAGTATGCATTTGACTAGCTTTTATCAAACAAATTTATTAAGCAAGCAATAATGCCCTCCAAGGGTGTTCTAAGCTACATCTCTGGAAGGGTGTTATTTCCACAATAACCCACACCCTGGAGGGCATTGCTGTACTTAGTGAATGGGGTCTCTGTTAAATTATTTTGTAAGCACTATATTATCATCAGATTTCTGTGTGTGCAAATCAGTGAAATAAATACATAAACAAACAAACACACAGAATGTAAGCATTACAATTCTCTGTCCTCCCTAGCTGTCCTTGTTTTTTTCCTCTATAGTTTCATCACTGAGGATTAAAGTCAGTCAATAATGTCAGGCATTAAGTGTTCCATAACTCCTAATGAATCACTGCCTATGCCAGTGATGGTGAACCTATGACACTCGTGTCAAAGGTGACGCCAGCATTCACTAACACAAGTTACCAAAGAAACTGAATGAACAAAAATATAAGAAATATGTGACCCTGCACTTATTTATTAAACTCAGCAACAAAAAAGTCATTAATTGATGTTAATCAAATCAAATGCAATATGTTCCACATTTTTTTCAGTTCAATTCAAAATTACTATTAAAAGTAGAGTAATTTTTGGTGCACTATTTTAAGCCCAATTATTAGTGTACATTTTGTTTTCTCTATTGTAAGTCACTGATTTTTCTTTTACTTTTGTAATACATAGCAGAGCACATTTATTCATTTATTTATTACATTTGTTTGTCGAGAGAGCCTGACTGGGCCAGCAGCCCATTTTCAGCAAATCCCGGGGGGTGGGCAAGAAAAAGACAGACAACACGGCAAGTATATTAACTACAAAAATAGGAAATAGCAATACATAGAATAAACAGTATATATACAATATAAGGAATTAACATTATTAACAGGATTAACAAAAATAATGCAATCACAATATATACAGAGACTAACAATACAACATTATTTGCCAATACATGCCATATGCTTCGGCAGTGTAAAAAGTGGAAAGAAAAGTGAGAAGGAAAGATGAGATTTATTAAAAAGAGACAATTAGTAATGTGAAGAAGGTAGAGAAAAAGTTAAGTGAAGATCTGATAGCTGGACAGGGTGAAGGCAAAGTGAAGAGAGAGAAAAAGAAAGTTATCCAGGAGAAATACAACAGCAAAGCCAGTTAATAGTTAGATGTTCTTTAAGGAGAAGTTTACATTTGGTGGTAGTAGGGGAATTTAGTATATGTTGGGGAATGCTATTCCAAACTTTTGCAATGTGATTTACACATAAAGAATCACCAAAAGAGTTGATGCATTTGTTAGGTTTCAGAAGAAGTTTGCTGGATTGATTTTGACATGATTGGACTATATTTTTTTAAATAAATGAATATGTAAAGAATTGTTTCTCTTTTGTTCAGGGTGAGGGGATAACATGCCAGCAGAGGCAAGATAGGTATTTTCTGAATTTCTGACACGCCGATCCCAAAAGGTTCACCATCACTGGCCTATGCTGATGGACTGCCTGCTACAGTCAACAGTGTTTCATCTCTCTCACACGTAGTACATACAAATATACACAGATACACACACTTTTTTTAAAATTTTACAACAGCAAAGCACTGTTTCGCCACCATGGAAAAAATTAAGTCCGTTTGCTTCTTCGCTGTCCGAGATTCACGACAGCTTAATATGTTGCCAAGAATGGGATGACTTATTTTATTAGTGGGCATTACCAGCATATTAATGCCCTGCTGGAGAACATTCACTCTCAAATCAGGATATAATGTACAATTTGGCTTTAAAGCACAATTTGCCCATTCTCTAATGTTGATTAATAAAGATAGTGTTCCAAAGCAAACCCATTTCAGCCACAGATTATGGTGTTGCAACAGAGTAAAAAAAAAAAAATAGGTCACTTACACTGCAAGGAGAGAACAATTATAGTACAGTATTACACAAAATAATAGTATACAACAACTGAAGTGTACAATATTAACATATTTACAATTCAGCAAGAGCATTAAATGAAGCAGACAAAAATGTGTACATTCACAGCATCATAGGTGTGTACTAGGCTATTGGTTCTAGAGCCTTTACAAGCTTAGCCCATAGGATTACCCTGGCATCATGCCACCCGACTTTAGTACCCAGTGCCTCTGTCGAGTAGAGCCACTGAAGTGATCCCTGGGGTCAATTTTCTATTTCCCATCCACTCATCAAGACTTCCCTTGAAGAGGGCCAGTGAGGTGCACTGCTTGACATGTATGGGAAGTCTATTCCAGAGCATGGACAGTATCTGGGTTATGAACCTGTTCTTCCAGCATGTTCTGTTGATTGTGGTAATGAGGTTGAGGTCTCTGGAGTGTGTGGTGTGGAGGGATTGGGATTTCTTTAGATGTGACATTTCTAACAGAGCTGGGTCAGACATGGCTTTGTAAGTCTAGCAAAGATCGCCTCCAAGTAGGTGATATGAGACCGAGAATAGTTGGAGTTTTTTGAGTCTGTCCATATAGGACAAGTGTTTAAGGCCTAGGATCCTCTTTGTGAGGTACTTTTTTGGCCTCTCCAGTTGTTGCAGGTGTCTAGTGAGGTACATGTCAAATGAGGCATTGTACTCTATGACTGGCCTAATGAGGGAAGAGTAGAGGGAGACAATGACCTCTTTCTTCCTGGCTGCAAAACCCTTAGTAATAAAATGTGCACATAGGACTTTCTGACCACAGTGGCAATGTGGTGATCAAAAGAGAGGTTGCTGTTAACCTGTGTTCCCAGATCTCTTATAACGCCTTTTGTGTTCAGTGGACTACCATTGATGTGACATTTCAAGGGAAAGTACAGTTGTGTACACTTACCATAAATGTAGATGTCCGAGTGTATTCACTGTTGCAGTCATCACTTTTGGATTATCTGCTTGCAGTAGCCCTCAGTCGACCTGATTATCAAAGTCTTGGGTCCTGCATTGGTTGCTGTCTCATCTTCCATGATGTTAGGTAGTCAGTGGTATAAAGCATGCAGCCGATGCCATTACATCAGTTTTTCTTGCCTCAGATGTCAGGTGCCCCCATAATGGGAAGCAATTATATATACAAGGTTACACCTCCAACAAAAAAACAAATACACCAAAAAGCTTTAAGCATAGTAAGCAAGAATAGAGATATAGCCAATAGAAGTCAGGGGGCTGGAGGGAGGGTAACTAGGACTGCAACAGTGAATACACTCGAACGTCTACATTTATGGTAAGTGTACACAACTGTACTATGTTCATGTTTCACTGTTGCAGTCATCACATTTGGGTAGATTCCCAAAGCTAAGGATGGGAGGAGGAAATTAGATAGCATTAAGACCAGCTATAAGGCCCTGCATGACTGCCATGGCAAAGCCAGCTCTGGATTTAGAGAAAATTGGCAAATGGTAATGCTTGGTGAAGGTATGTACAGAACTCCAGGTAGCAGCTTCTAGGATGGGCATGGAGGGACACTCTGTCCACATGAAAAATGATGAAAGGCTCCAATGCCATGAGGGCCTGTAATTCAGACTCCCTTCTTGCTGAAGTGATGGCAAAAAGGAAGGCTGTTTTCCAAGAAAGGAATTTCAATTCTGCATTTACAGCTGGCTCAAAAGGAGGTAGAGTGAGTTTTTCCAATACAAAGTTAAGGTCCCAGGCTGGAGTAGGGTCTCTCCTGGGTGGTCTTAGGTTTTTGGCCCCTCTGAGGAACTGCTTCAGCAGTAGATGAGAGAAGAGGGGGGAGGTTCTGTGTTAATGAGCTGAAATGGCTTGAGGCATGAATTTTGATGGAGGAAAAGGAAAGGCCCTTGTGAAGCATCTCAGTTAAGTATTGAAGAATCTGAGGTAAATTGGGCGCTGCTGTGCCCATCCCCTGAGTTTGGTTCCAGGAACAGAATATTTTCCATTCTTCAGCATAGGATTTTCTAGTACTAGGCCTCCTTGCCTCCAGAATGACATCCAACACTTGCTTACTGAGGGATGATAACAGAGAGATCAGGTAATTAGCCAGGCTGTCAGGTTCAAGGTTTGAAGCTGTGGGTGCAGAATCTGGCCCTCCTGCTGGGACAGCAGGGCAGGGGTCTGAGGCAGGTGCCATGGTGCCAGCAGTGACACACTGCACAAAAGGGGGTACCAGTGTTGGCGTGGCCAGTCGGGTGCAATCAGTAAAGTCCTTGGTTTGTCCTGTTTGATCTTTAGTAGTACCTTGGTGAGGAGAGGCAGAGGGGGGAAAGGCATAAACTGATAGGTTTTTCCAGGTGAAGGACAGGGCATCCACTTCCAAGCTTGTTTGTGGGGAGACCTTGTGCAGAATTTTTCCAATTGGTAGTTCTGGGGGTAGGCAAACAGGTCTATAGCTGGGCTCTCCCATTTGTTTCTCAACATGTTGAATATATTTGGTTCCAGTTTCCACTCGTGTGGGTCCGTGATATTTCTGCTTAGTTTGTCTGCCAGTGTATTTAGCTTTCCTGGCAGGAATTGAGCTTGTAGGTGCACTTGGTAGCTCAAGGCTGCATTCGACAGAACCATGGCTAGTCAGCAGAGAGGGTATGAGTGGGTTTCCCCCGCTTGTTTATGTACTACATAACAGTGGTGTTGTCCGTCTTTACCATTAATTGCCCTGGAAGAATGTGGTCCTTGAAGGCTGTCAGAGCATGCTGTACAGCTAACATTTCTTTTTGATTGATATGCAGGTGCATTTGACTTGGGTTCCATTTGCTCTGAATGCACTTCCCTGCTAAGTGAGCCCCCCATGCATAGTCTGATGTGTCTGTTGTTAGGGTTTGGGCGGCAGGGGGTAGAGTGAATGGCAGTCCCTTGTTTTGGTGGCAGGCCTCTGCCCACCAAAGGAACTCTATCTGTAGACAAGGTATGATAGGAATCATTGCTTCTAGATCCTGAGAATGTTGATACAATAGGCTTTTTAGATACCATTGTAGTTTCCTCATTTGCAGTTTTTCATATGGAATTAGGAGAATGCAAGAGGCCATGAACCCCAGGGCTTGCAGTATTTTCCTTGCAGATAGCTTGGTCTTTGTGGCTAGTAGTTTGAAGAAAGCTGTCAAATGAACTTGCTTCTCTGGCATAAGGAAAGCCATCTGGGAAGCTGTGTTTAAGCTTGCTCCCAGGAATACAATTTGTTGGCAGGGTACAAGATGCGATTTATTTTCGTTTATGGTGTACCCCAGAGAAGTTAGCAATTTCTGTACAAACACCAGATGATTCAATAGTATGTCCTGGCTTTCTGCCTGAATTAGACAATCGTCCAGGTATGGATATATTTGGATATTTCTTTGCCTGCAAAATGCAATGACTGGAGCTAGGCACTTTGTGAATACCCTGGCGCAGTAGATAAGCCAAAGGGCAGTGCAGAGAACTGATAGTGCATGTAGCCTGCTTTGAAGCATTGGTATCTTCTGCAAGATTCCCTTATTGGGATGTGCAGGTAGGTTTCCTTTAAATCCAGTGTTACCAACCAGGCATCCTTGCCTAGCATAGGAAGCAGCTGGTGAAGAGTTAGCATCTTGAATTTTGGGATCACCAAAAATGTGTTTAGGATAGAGAGGTCCAGGATAGGACACCAGGAGTTGTCTTTTCTGGGCACCAGGAAAAGTCTTGAGTAGAAACCTTGTCCCCTTTCCCTCTTCTGAAACAGGTTCAATAGCCCTGATACTTGAGAGAGAATTTGCTTTTGAGCCTCTGCCCACTGATTTGGGGGTAGATCTTGTCAACCGTTTGGGGTTGGTAAGGAGTGAAAGTGGAATCTGTATCCTTGGGAAACTATTTAAAACCCATTTGTCCTGGGTAATGAGTTCCCAATTTTTTGCCTGCAGGGCAATCTTTCCCCCTAAAGGAACAGTCAGTTAAGCAGGGCTTGAAAGATTTAAAGTTAAGTCATTGAGACAGTTTACCACAGGGGGGAGTCTTACCACTCCCTGCTTTGGAAGTGGGAGCCCCCCACTGCTTAGTCCTGTGAGTACCTTGGGACTGAAGCCTGGGCATTCTGCTGGTTCTGGGTTTGGACTGAGAAGGCCTGGAAGAGGCAGGAAAGGACCAATGTTTAGAGGGTCAATGCCTACTAAATCTGGGACGCTGTACTTACTTGCAGGGAATCTTTAACAGTTTGCATAGAATTAGCTTTTTCCTCCATCTTTTTAAGTACTTCTTCTGCTTTGTTGCAAAACAGGTGGTCTTATTTTAAGGGAGCATCCAGCAATTTAGCTTTAACATGATCTGGCAAAGATTGCTCCTTAAGCCAAGCATGCCTTCTAAGTACAGACCCAGTGACAGCAACCCTGCAAGATGCCTCTAGTGAATCAAAACCACATTGCAAAGTATGTTTTCCAACTTGTTCAGCAGAATGCATTAAATCCTGTAAATCTTTATTTTCAGCAAAGTCAGGAATCATCATTTTCTGTTTAAGCAATCCAATAATATGCTGCTGATACTTTAACATATGAAACTGGCAATTTAAGGCCCTAATGGCCAATGGTTGCAGAAGTGTATATCTTCTTACCTCATCTATCCAGCGCCCTGGAGTCTCTATCAGAGGGGGTAGGATTTTTGGCAGTAGTAGCCTTTATGCCCTTGGGTCCCTGTGAAATGGTCTCAGGATCCACAGTAGGATTTTTAAAGAGGAACTTGTGAGAGTCAGGAACCCTGTAGTATCTATCAGGTTTTCTGGGAGCAGGAGGTAAAGAGTCAGGGGCCAAGCTAGATTCCAAAAAGGCATCATCAGCAATGTCCAGTACAGGGGGATAGCTAAAGGCCTGTGTTGGGGCAGGAGTAATAAATCCCTAAGCCTCTTTTTAGAGTCAGAGTAATCCTGGCTTTCCCAACGAAAATGCTCCCTAAGAGTATGTAAGGTTTCACCAAAAGAGAAATCTTCTGGTGGGGAGGCAGAGGGAATAGAGTCATCTGCATCAGAATCCTCATAGGTAGATAAGGGTTAATCCTAGGTCTTAGAGGGGGAAGGGTGGCTTCCCCTGATTAGAGCAATAAGGTCTTCAGCCATTCTTATTTGTTTTTTAGACATAGAGGCCTGACCATGCGGTCTGGGCTTCAGTTTTCTAGGCATGGATCAAGTTTTTGGCCTTGAAGAAGAAGGCGTTGGTTTAATATGCAAGTCAGTAGGCCTGAATACACTCAGAAGCTGGTGCCTGCACAGCAGCTCTGGACCCATTCAAGGTGGAGACATCCGCAGGTTCCACAGTTGAAGCATCTCGCGGCATACCGGACTCTGAATGGGTCTCAGTAGAGGCCTGCGAATCTGAAGTAGCAGGTATCAGGGGCTGTGAAAGCGCCTCACTGAGTACCGGTGAACTGGCGACTAGCTTAGGAGAAGCATCGTTGGCAGCTTTGGACCTATGCAGTCTCTGTCTTTATCTTTGTGTTTTTTTGGAATTTTGGTAGTCGGGTGGCTTACCAAAGCCCTATCTGGATAATTGAACAGAGTACCAAAATATTTAGAAGTGTAGATAAACCAATGATGACTAGTTCGTTGTTTAAATAAGGCACAAAACCGACAGCGAGGTACGTCGTGGTCAGGGCCTAAGCAAGGAATGCAGTACGAATGAAAATCTTTATGAGGTGTTTGCTTTCCACAAGAAATACAATTATTAACTTTTACTGACATCGGTTTAGAGCAAGAAAAAGTTACCCCAACAGGGTACTTAGCTTAGTTGAAGACTTCGGTTCTGAAACTCAAAAATGAAAATTTCAGGAACTGGCGAACCAGCACTTGCGAGCTGCTTCTGCTTTGGGCACCGCATGGCAAGAAAGACTGATGTAATGGCATCAGCTGCATGCTTTATACCCCTGACTACCTGACGTCATGGAAGATGAGACAGCAACTGACGCAGGACTCAAGACTTTGATAATCAGGCCGACTGAGGGCTATTGCAAGCAGATAACCCAAATGTGATGACTGCAACAGTAAAACATGAAGAACATCCGGGTTTTCCCAAGGGGATGATGACATTTTTTGGCATTGAGCTTAAGGCCATGGTTCTGACACCAGTCATTGGTCTCAGTGAGGCCTTTCTGCAGGATGTCAACATCACTTGGGGAGTTAATAATAGCTCCCAACTTGCAATAGTCTGCGAATTTTGTCAGCCAGATTCCCTTTGTGTTGTTCTGGACTTCAGAGAAGTAGACACCAAACAGGAGAGGACTCAGGACCGAACCCTGTGGGACTCCACTCGTGACTGGTATGCAATCTGACTTGGAGTGAGCTACTTTCACACTGTGGGTTCTATCTGTGAGCCAGTTTGCAACCCACCTAGTGATATAGGGGTTGATGCCTAGCTTAGTGAGTTTTTCTATGATTCCTGAGTGGGGAATGGTATCAAAGGCCTTGGCCCGATCAAGGCAGGCTGTATGAACCACCTTGCCTTCATCCACAGCTCTGGTGACTGACTCAAAAAAGTCGACTAAGTTGACCAGGCATGATCTACCCTTCACAAAACCAAACTGTGTATGATCCAGAGTTTGGAGATTTCTTATATCCTTGTTTATTAGGTCCTTGATGCATTCAATAGCTTTGCATATCAGACTCGTCAGGCTAATGGGGCGGTAGTTCCCAGGGTATGTAGTCACTCCTCCTTTGTGGAGAGGGATGACTGTAGCAGTGCACCACTTGGTAGGGACAAAGCCTGAGGTGAAACTGTGATTGAACAGGGCACACAGGTGAGGTGCCAGTTCACTCTGTATTTCATACAGAACACAGCCAGGGATATTGTCAGGTCCCATGGAAGCTGTATTCTTGGCCTTGGACAGTGCTGTTTTAACTTGTGCAGCAGTAATACTGGGTGCTTGGGAATCTACTGGTACTGTGATTGGTCCTTGGGGGATAGAGTTGGCACTGAATCTGTCGGCCAGTATATTGGCAATATCTGTTGGCTCGGTATAGGAGGTATCATTGTGCAGTAGCTCAGAGCGGAGCGAATCTGCGTATTACCGCGGACATTCTTTACATAACTACAGAAGGCCTTGTGGTTGTCTTTACTATCTGCTGCAACTCTCTTTTCATAGCTAGCTTTAAAGGATTTGATGAGGGATCTCAACTTTTTGTTGAGGCTGATAAGGGAGTTTTTCCAGCCTTGGGACTTTACCTTATTCCGCATCAGTTTCCTCCTTCTGTTGTAGAGTTTGTTTATGGCAGGGGACCACCAGATTGGCTTCCTTTTTGGAGGAGAGCGTCTTGGTTCTACTGGGTATGGGGAGATCCCTGCATTTGTGTACGTGTTCCTACAATGCACTGGTGTATGATTCCGCAGTCATGCAACTATTCTCCATTTGCATGGGTGCCGTGAAGATAGCCACCTCTGTTTTTAGGAGCTGAAAGTTAACTTTGGAGAAATTTTTCATGGTGGTTACCTTTGTGGGGGGGTGGGAGGGATGTAGATTGCCAAGGTGATTAGTTTGTGGTCGGATCTAACCAGGGTGGAGTTGACTATTGGTGTACAGCAACAGTCGCCCATGTTAATAATGACCAGGTCAAGGATGTTTCTACCTCTAGTGGGGGTAAAAACAAGATGTTAATGACTTGGGCACAATTAGTTTACAGCATTATCAGAGTGGCCATGGCAGTTTTATAAAGTAGTGTTACTTTTAGCAGACAAACAGAAACAGGAAAATATATGACTAGTATTAAGCATTCACTTAATTTAGTTTGTGTTATTGTGGTATGAATTAAGCATGTGCATGTAGCTCTTCTCCCTACAAGGTTTAATTGTTGTTACTTGAATTTACTGTAGTTAAATTTGTTACAGAGTTCAGCAAGGACAGAGTCCCAAATGTAGGAGAAAGGATGGAGAAGGCATGGTCAAGTACATGACAGCAAGTTTTTAGGCATAGACAATGCTTAGACATTATTGGTTTGTGAACAAGGTGGAAAGGTGTATGTGACTAAATAAGCCTCGGTCTAACAGCTCCTTATAAATGCATATACATCCTTACCGAATTCCTTCGGTGATAAATGCCCTGGTCTTACTTTATGGTCTTTTAAAAAAAGAAAAAAAACTCCTTCTGCAATTCAGGTAATTTCTTCTGATAGGTCATTTCCATATATGAAACAGAATCTCTAAACTTTTTGTATATCCCAAAATGGAACAATGAACCTGCAGGTCCATCTCCGAGGTGTGCCCAGGTCATAAGGATGATACTCTTGGTTTCCCACATGCCATGTTGTTGCAGGAATATAAGATCATGGAAGGGAATCAACTATTTCCTGTGGTTGCCTTTATAATTCAAGCCCCCTCCCCACAATGACTCATGACCCTGAAACCACTCACCTAAAACATCAAATGCCCTGAAACTGATTGCGCACTACATGTGTAGTATAAAGCACAAATGTGTAGTCAAGATGCCCAAATGAAGAAACAATAGACATGCTATGCATTCAAAGGAATCTTGACTGAAAGAACACTGACAAACAACTGGCACACAAGACCAACTGCAAGTGCAAGCAACTTGTATTAAAAATACAATGTCATCACAACATACACTATATACAGTTGCATATGCTACATTCCACTTTCTTTAAAAGACACAAAAACATTTAAATAAGCTATAGTTAAGTTTACTATTTTCCAGTATTTATAAACCAAAGCTATATTACATGTCATATGATATAAAGTTGAACTGCTTTAGAAAAATGATTTCAAAATGCACAAAAGGACTACACATCACATACAATTCCTAGTTCTTTTTAAATAAATCACAGTTGCAGCAGTGACATATTTAGGTATACATGCCTTAACAGAAAAGAAAACAATCATATTTCTCATTGTCATACAGTACGTATCTTCATCATTCTTTCCAACATTAAATGAATTGCAAATTCCTGCCATCCCTCAACCCTCACTCCTACTGAATATTATTCTGCATGTATTATTTCCACAAATTCCATTCATTTCTATATAATTAGCTCCTTTTCTTAAGATCCTACCCAGAGGTCTTCTATCTCCTTTACAATATTCAATACTTCAATTACAGCTGGTTTATATTTTGATTTCCATTTGCTAGAAGTTGCTTTTTTGGCATTAAGGTTAGTAAGGGCTTACTATGTCTAGACAATTCAGATCTGATGCCTCAACTCAAAAGAATCAGTAACTTCATTGCAGTTCATTTTCTTCCCCAACATTTCTGACAACGTACTCTGTTGTATGTTTTAAAAATCTGTCAGCTTCTTACACTCCCAAAAAATCATGTTCCCAATAACTTCACTCTTTCCTATCACATCTCCACTTCCTCTCTACCAGAGGAAAGATTATGTGATACCTTCCCAGCAAAAATCCTAAACCTTCTGCAGTTTGCTGCATAACTGGGAGTCATACAGATGTTCTCTCTTTGTTCACTTGTAAATTGCCTTTCCTTTCTCTTTCCAATCTTTTCTTGCCCCTTTGATTGATTCCTACAGCTACCATTCAATATTTTATATGCCCTAATAATTATCCCTTTGTAACGGCAGCTTCTATTCCAGACTCAAGTAAAACCTCTAACATGTAAGATTGTCCCAAACCTGCAGTCCAACTTTCTGCTTGGCCTCATCCCACTCTCTTAACTTTCCCTCCTTAATCATTTGTTCCCAATATCTTGTCTTCTTTATAAATTTTCTCCACTAAATTCCAGACCCATCTTGATTATTTTCTATACCCCTACTGGTATAATACTGCCCTCTTGAACAATGTTCTGCATTTTGTAATTTGTACTGCACTGATTAGGCATTATGATACTCTTTGAAGAATTATTTGGTTGAACATTTACACTGATATCATCATCTCTTTGATTCGCACCTCTCAACTCTACAGATTTTTGCAGAATGTCCAGATTTTTGTCTCATATTTTTGGTCCATTTTTCATATAATTGTGATTTTATGGCAAGGTAGTGGCAAATCATTTAAGACTGAAGTTAGAAAATGATGACCGGTATTTAAGTTTCAGGCTTCATACCCTTCAGAAAATTTGTGCAAATGCAAAACCTGTTAATGCATCAACTTTCTAAATTTGTAAGATCACTATTTAAAAATTGTCCCTATTTTTGGGCCTTTGTCCCACTTTTATTTATCACTTTGTCCAAATCTCTTGCTTTAAGAGGTTGAGAGGTATGCTTCAAATCAGCTTCTGGCAACAAGCAAAACCCTTTAGTTTGGCAACCATTCTGAGAAATGCTCTTGATAGAGAAGACGCTGGTGCTTCTAGATTTCACATCTTTGAGGTGAAATGCTGAAATCCTTAAAACTCTTACAACTGTATATCTTCCAGACCAGATTGCGAAAATAACAAGGGTGTCAAAACCATAGGGCTAGGGGGGAACTGTGCCTCCCCCACCAGAGTCCTGTTTTTTTTTTTATTTTTTTTTAATTAAAAATGCTATGTCTGTGTCTGCAAGTGTGCACAACTACTTGTATATATGAGTATGTGTGTGTGTATGCACGAGTGTGTCGAGGGACATCGCAATCTTTTACTCTAAGAGAAACTGTGTGTGTCCAGTTGTCTGAGAATGTTCGTGACAGCATGTATGCGAGTGTTCATGAATTCATGTATGTGAGCATGTGTGGGTTAGTGCATACATGTGAGTGTGCATGACTGCATGCGTACAAGCGAGTGCGTATGAGTGCATGTATGAGGGTGTGCATGAGTATATCTGTCGGTGAGTATATGTGTGCATGCATGAGTGTGTAGAGGGACTCATAGTTCTCAACTGTCCAGATTTTCGCCTCATATTTTTGGGGTCTATTCTTCATAAACTTTGTGGTTTGCTGGCAATTCACTATGGATTGAAGTCACTAAATGATGACAAACATTTGAATTTCAGACTTAATATCTTTTGGGAAATGCATGCTAACACAAAATCTTGTTAATCTAGCAACTTTCTAAGTTTATAGGAGCAATATTTAAAATCTGTCCCAATTTTTAGGCCTTTGTCCTTCCGTTGTTTTAGGCTTTGTCCACATTTTTTGCACTAAGAGGTTGAAAGGTATGCAGAGAGTTCAGACTCCTACATAAGGAAGGTTGCTCCAGAGAATATAATTTTTTTTTAACTTTTAAATCATGTTTCAGAGATATACCTCCCAACCTCTTACCACAAGAAATATGGACAAAGCCTAAAGTAGCAAGGGGACAACGGACCACAAACAGGGATGGATTTTAAAGACTGCTCTTAAAAGTTTAGAAGGCTGGCAGAATAACAGCATTTATGTTAATATTTTATAAAGGATATGAAGTCTGCAAGTCAAATGTATGCCTTTATTTAGTGACTTCAATCCTCAGTGATTCCCAGAAAACCACACATTTTATGAGGAAATTACTAAAATATTAGGCAAAAATTTGGACAGTTAAGAAGTATGCTGTGACAGTTATATGTCAGAATGATAAACAGATAACTTTCATCATTCTAACATATAACCTTCACAGCTATTCAGGAAAATATTACTTATTTTATTGCAGTATTCTTTTTTTTTTTTTTTTTTTTTAAGTTAAAAGCTGGCAACGTAAAAGTCAGCAAATACTGCTCAACAAATTCATTTCTGTACAAATTCATCTTATCAGGAAAGCAATCTTTTTTATTGTGAAGCAGCTACTTCAAGTGATTACAATATACAATGCATGACAGGTATGGTGTTTTGAACATACACAAACAATACATTGGAATGTTTAGTGCTGCTCAGTCAACAAACTTTTATCTGAGTAATTGTCAATAAATATTTTCTTACATCTCAGGGATCATTACTCATAATTCTTAGCTTGTAGATGTTCCTCACATGGTTTGTTTTCTTTCATATAAATGTATGTTTGCCTATGTCTTAAGTGATAATTTAATAAAGTTGTTAAAAAAGTTAACTAAGCAGCATTTGCCACCACAGCAGGCTGGTAATTTGCCTCGGACTGAGATGAGAGAGACTGCTATGGCCAAGCTGGTTCCTCAGACCCCTTTTCTTTTTCCATAGATCTCTCTGGTGTGCCAAATACAGCCACTACAGAATGGGGGGTAGTAATGTCCTCTGTAGGTGTTGGGTCCCCTTAGTGGACAAGGGCGAGCCACTTTTGTTGGTGTTGTGAGAAGGGGCAGGGAAGGTGCCTCTGCTTAAACAGAATGTTTAGCCCATCCCCGAGGAAGCTATTGCTGTCATTAAAAAAATGTTTGCCTTAATTTTCCTGTTAAAAAGAAACAAACTCTTACAGCTTCTCCTCCTCCAGTTTCACTGGACGTGAGTAGTTTATTAAGTCTGGCTCAGGGTCTTGTACAGTCTATTGATCTTTCTTATCAGGTGGTTTCTGGGAAAAATAGCCAGACAGATTCTGATTCAGACTCAAGAGGCCAGCACATTACCTGAATCTCCCTATCAATGATTTTTGTTTTACTCCTACACTATTTCCAGAATGCGCAAGTGTATTCAGTGGGCTTACAATAAGTTTTCTCAGTTCCATAGAAATCAGCTGTCACAGAAGGAATTTCCAGAACCTTCACTCATTTTCCCAAATCTGTCAGCTCTGGAGGAATTATCTTTCAGTTTTCCTGACACACAGCCTGCTGCCCAAAAAAAGGCAAATAGAATGTATAAAGTTAGTCTTTTAAGTTTTTATACACTCTTCCCAAACGTGACCTAGCAGCTATAGCTTTAGTCAATCCAGATGCTGCCAAACATTTTAACTCGAATCTTTCTCCTTCTGACAAGGATGGTAAAACAAGTTTTACGTTTGGGGAAAAGTGTTTGCTTCTGCGACTTTAATTTTAAGAACTTTGAATTGGCAGGCCCATATGTTAAAGATTATTCTAATTGTGAAAATATGAGGTATGTTTTATCTGCAGTTACTTCATGTGAGGCAAAATCTGCTTTGTGTTTTTTTTTTTTTTTTTTTTTTTTTATATTTCAGGTCACCTGTCATTTAACGTATGTTTATGACTGTAGATATTACATCCATCGAGGCTACCACTGGTACTGTGTTGAGGAGGTTTGCCTAGCTTAATTCTGAGAACCTCCTAGAGGATGCAAATATGAGATTTTAAATTCACTTCTGGATAAAAATTTTAGTCCCACTGCTGCAAAAGTTATCAAACGTGATGAGAGGGTTAAGCTGCTGCAGGGAATTCTTTATCCCTCCTTCTCTAAATTTTCCATTATTTTTTTTTTCTCCCTTGTTCAACTGTGGCAAAAAAACAGTCTCAGCAATACAATGGTAAGCAGGTATTAAAAAAAAAACGACCCCTTCCCCAGAACAAAGGACAGTCAAATAACTTAGAATGACTATGTAAGGGGCCTTGTCCTCCCTCTCACAGTTGCAGTTTCTTATCCCTTCCAGAAAGTCTGAATCTCCATTTCTCTCTTTGGCAACAGGCTGTTTTGGATAAATGGGTTCTGAGACTGATTAAGCAGGGGTACAGACGGCAGTGGGATTAAGCAGGGGTACAGACGGCAGTGGGAAGTGGCCCCTTCTTTGCAGGGAATTAATCCACATCCATCAGACCAAACTCTTCTGTTCCCTCCTGTCCTACAGTACATGCTTTACTGGGGGATAATAGAAACAGTTCTTCTTTCCCAGAGGGGAGAAGAGGTTTTCAATTAAGAGTGCATCTGATGCCATAGAAAGAAAATGCATAGAGATCAGTTATGGACCTTTTTTCTTAAAGCAGTTTATGACAGTGCCCAAATTCAAGATGCTTTCACAACACAATCACTTACCCCATTCTTCCCCATTTGAGATTTATTGGTAACCTTAGATTTAAAAGATGCTTATTACATTCTTATCCATTAAGGCTTCACATGTTTCTTAAGGTTTTATGCGTTTGGATCGCATTGTCCATTCTCTTCCTTACCATTTGAGGCATCCACTGCCCCAAGAGTGTTCACAAATTTTCTAACCCCCATCATAAAACATTGCAGGCTACAAGATATTCACTTTTTCCATATTTAAATGACTTCTTTATGCAGACTCTTTTTCAGTGTGTGTGAAATCAATCTCTCCCTTTGGTGAGAGATCTCCTATACAGGCTCAGACTCCAAATGAAACTGTGTGCAAAGAAGGTTTCTTCAACAGGAAAAAAGCAAAGATCTATATTTAGATCTACTCCAGTTTTTTTCCCCAGATCCTTCTGGTATTGCACATACTAAAACTATGGACCATGAGTTAGCAATGTTTTCTATAGCTGTTGGGGTCCCCTTAGTAGGCAGAGGAGGGAACACCTCAGGATTTTGAGTCCCATGTCATCTATGGTTCTCATGTTACATCTGGCCTGACTCCACATGAGAAAAACACAATGCTATCTGAAGTTTCTCTCATATCTACCAACCTCTTAGAGCAAGAAATCAGGACAAAGCCATAAATAATGGGGGGACAAAGGCCTCAAGAGAGACATTTTTAAAATATTGTATAAAGTTGATGGAATAACAGGTTTTGCATTAGCATGAATTGTCTGAAGGATATGGAATATGAAATTCAAATGCTTGTTATTATTTCATGATTTCAATCCTCAATGATTTTCCAGTGGTTTACCAGAAAGCCATGGTTTTATGAGAAACATACCAAATATATAAAAAATCTGGACATTTTGTGAAATTCTGGACAGTTGACAGGTATGGCCTTTGTGATCCCAGCACCAGCATGTACTATCTTTTTGGATTCCAGTTCTGAGATGTGTGAAAAGAGAAATCACTTGGTATAGACATCAAATACCTTGAATCTAGGTTTCTCCCTTTCCCATCCTGCTCTAGAACAGTTACCAAAGTCACCTTCTCTGCTTGGGAATCACTGTTAATGGGAATAAATGAGCAAAGTATCTGGGACAACAAAGTGACACAAGCACATGAATATAAAAGAGATGCTTGCCCTTATTAAGCCACCCAACTCTTTAAATCACTTTTGTCCCCAGGACCACTTCAAGTTGTTATGTACAATACCACAGTGATGTGGTAGATAAACAAGGGAGAACCAGGTCTTATCCTGTATGCAGACTAGCCATTTTATCACAGGGTACAGCTTTACAGCAGAATCTCACTCTACTTCCTACATTCTATCAGAGCAAAACTGTGTGGCAGGAAAGCTAGGCAGGACAAAAGCAGATCCTTATGAATGGAATCTAGATCAGGGAGTCTTCCAAGATCTGATCCATCTGTGGGGAATTTCTGAAGAAGGCCTTTTGCCTTCTCAATGAACAATCAGTTGGCACAATTCTGCTCCAGAACTTCATGCAAGAAGGCCTTAAAGACGGATTCCTTTTCCTTTCCTTGAACAGGGATATTCTTGTATGTTTTTCCAACCTTTCCACTGATATTCAAGGTAATTCTGCAGATTCAGAAGAAATCCCATAAGATCACTGTCCCAGGCAACAATAGTTCTCCATTCTTTTGGAATTAGCCAAGGGCAATTACCCCAAGTTTCTTCACAGACTTATTCTAGTCACACAAGAACAGTGACAAAAGAGGTAAATGGGAACACAGTTTTGGGAGTGTAATGACTTGGCAGACTACTCTATCAGAAAAACTTGGTGAACAAACAGGTGTAACTAAAGAAATTATTTTTTTTACTGCGATATAGAATTGGAATTGTCTAGGCATAATAAGGGCTTGCTGAGTTTAATTTTGGTGGCTGCCAACAAAGCAGTTAGTAGAAAATGGAAATCAAAATCTAAATCAAATGTACTAGAAGTAGTGACTATAGTAACATAGATAAAACAACTGAGAGTGGGATCTTTACAAAAAGGGAAGATCAAATTACATAGAAAAAAATGGGAATTGTGGGGACAATACATGCAAAATAATTTTTGTAGGTGGAATGAGGTTTAAGGGAAGGCAGGAATTGAATGAGCTTCGTAATGTTTGGCTGACAATGACTAAATAGATTATGAGTGATGTATTATGTATGCAACTGAAAAAATGTCAATATGATTTGTTTTCATCTATATAAATGCATCATTATTAAATTAACGCTTATGACATAGGCAAAGATTTTTCTTGTTAAAAAAAAATTAAAAGAAAAAAAAGAACAGGGACATTTTATACATCCCAACTCCCAAACAACTTTGACTGCCTGGATGATAGGGTCTTAACACCTTTTAGGCATCTGTTTACTGAGAATATGCAGAAGGCACAAAGCCTGCTAGTAGAAAATCATAAATTAGCAAATGGAAAATGCTTTCCAGTTGGTGCCATTAACATAACCAAAACCCATTCAGAGTAGTGTTTCTATTGTTTTACAATGTTTTTGAGTTACTTTTCTATCGCCTGTCTTACTCGTCTATTAAGGTTCACTTGTTTACCATTTCAGCAAGTCTGCCCATGCAGCTTCCTCTTTCAAGGCATTCCAATCTCAAAATGTTTTTGAAAGGAGTTTTGCACAAGAGACCTCCAAGAAACCAGTGGCTCCTCCTTGGGACATTAATTTTGTGCTATAAGCTAATACTTGCTCCATTTGAACCAGCTAATCTGGCTGACTTGAGGTTCTTAATAAGGAAGGCAGTTTTACTGCTTGCTCTGACCTGTGCAAGAAGAGTATCTGAGTTGTAAACTCTTATGGTGGGTCAAGCTTGTTTCATTTTCCAGAGGGCAGGATTTCCTTGAGAACTAAGCATTCTTTTTATGTTTAAAGTGGCATCCAAATGTACTTAAAGCCAAACTACCCATCTCCCTGTGTTCCTCCCTGCACCCCAAAATGAGGGAGAAATGGTACTTCATACCTAGCATTTCCATAGACAGTTCAGGTATTATCTTGACATTACAAACTCATTCACAACTTCCAATCAGCTGTTTATTTACTGTGAAGGTAAGGAGAAGGGGCAACTTGAGTCAAAGCAAACTATTTCCAAATAGATATCTCGGCATAGTACCTTTTGTTATTCCCACTGCAACAAACTATTCCAAGCAGGGTCAAGCCACATTCTACCAGGGCCTTGGCTTCATCAATGGCTTTTTGGAAAGGGTTACATTCTAGCAATATTCTAGAAGCAGCAATTTGGTCCTGTGTACATACCTTTACAAAGCACTACAACCAGATTCCTTTTCCAGGTCTAGGTCAAGTTTTGCTAGGACCATTCTCCAGTGACTCCTGGACCCTTATTCCACCTCCCAGTTGTTCTAAGCTATGGTAATCTACTCAAACTGCTCAGGCTACTGCAGCAATGATTAATATGAAGAGCATAGTACAGTTGTGTAAATTAATTTACCATAGCAGTAGATGTTAGAATCATCACTGCTGCAGTAACCACTCCATCCTTGTTTTTGATGTTTTTTTTTTATGCCAGTGTGTCTGGTCATTTTTTTTATTTATTTCTAGCAATGTCTTCTCAGGGCTCAGCCTTCCTCTCTCATTTGGCATAAAAGCTCTGAAGAGTCTTGGCTCTGAAACTTGTCTTTTAAGCTAGTTCAGCTCGAGCTAATGGTTTGGGTGTGTGGAAGGTACCCTAAAGCTTTGCAGGACTTACCAGAGGAAGCAGAAGCACAGACTCTGGTTGTAGTCCATTTCTGATGATAGTGAAGCACGGACTCTGGTTGTAGTCCATTTCTGATGATAGTGAAGCACGGACTCTGGTTGTAGTCCATTTCTGATGATAGTGAAGCACGGACTCTGGTTGTAGTCCATTTCTGACGATAGTGAAGCACGGACTCTGGTTGTAGTCCATTTCTGACGATAGTGGAGCACGGACTCTGGTTGTAGTCCATTTCTGACGATAGTGAAGCACGGACTCTGGTTGTAGTCCATTTCTGACGATAGTGAAGCACGGACTCTGGTTGTAGTCCATTTCTGACGATAGTGAAGCACGGACTCTGGTTGTAGTCCATTTCTGACAATAGTGAAGCACAGACTCTGGTTGTAGTCCATTTCTGATGATAGTGAAGCATGGACTCTGGTTGTAGTCCATTTCTGACGATAGCGAAGCACAGACTCTGGTTGTATTCCATTTCTGACGATAGTGAAGCATGGACTCTGGTTGTAGTCCATTTCTGACGATAGTGAAGCACGGACTCTGGTTGTAGTCCATTTCTGATGATAGTGAAGCACGGACTCTGGTTGTAGTCCATTTCTGACGATAGTGAAGCACGGACTCTGGTTGTAGTCCATTTCTGACGATAGTGAAGCACGGAATCTGGTTGTAGTCTATTTCTGAGGATAGTGCTGACAGCTCTGTGTATACTTTTTACTCTGAATTTGGAAAAGGCTACCCTATCTTCACTATATCCACTTTCACAATATAAAGTATATACTAGGCTATATGGACTATTGGCAGAAACAGACTGAAAACATGACATCCATGCCACACAGCAATTACAACGGTCACTCACCACTATGTATTTTTCAGTCTTGGAATGCCCAAACACCACACAGATGCCAGAATTTAATGTTACCCATTAAAATTTCTATCCTGCTTTCATTTACTCATTCAAGTTCTTAGCAGACAGGCAGTCTTTGTGAACGGTAGAGTCAAAGGCCATCCATTCAGGTGAAAGACATCTTCCATTCACACTTGGAACTGGGTGATGAGTGAGAGTAGTCTGTTATAATTTTAATATGAACTTTATGTGGATTATTCTTAATGCAACAACCGTTGGTCGTATATCCAGCTATTAAACACATATCATGTGTGTGCATCTTTTATCACAGTTAACAGTAGAAGAAAAAAGTAAAAATGCCCTTTTCAGGTCACTACATGCCCCCCTCATACCTCTCAAGTGTATCTCATTACGAGGAATGTACCTCATTTGGGGTCTTAAAAAGTTCATGTTCCTCAAAGTTCCACATTGAAAGAGTTTGTCCCACATTCAGTGTTAGGATTTTTTTTTAAGTGAAATCCATGGTAAATAGAAATTAATCATATTAATTAATTAAAGGATCTTCTTTATAAGTAAAACCAGCATATTTTAACCATCCTATGACCTTCCTAGTCAAAGTTGTTAGTAAGCCATTAGCATGCATTCCACATTTTGTCCATTTGTTCCACATTATGAAGGCGAGTGTTCCTCATTTTGGAGATGGAAGGTTGAGAGCTATGGCCCCACTGAACCTCTGCCCCCCCCCAGCCATCAGCATCTTCTGGCACCTCTGTCAGTATTATCTAATTATATCTACTACATACATATGGTTGAATTGTTTGGTGAAATCATATTCTCCGATGTAACAGCAGCATTCTACCTGATGCCCATGTGTTTGCCAGCTGTTAGCAGTCTGTTAACCTGACAGCTGAAGAGTGGCTGGTAGGGTTGACTTACAAAATGTAAATAACCAAAAAGAGCACAGCTCTTAGTGGGAGATGATGAAGCATAACACTCCCACAGGAAAAAAAGATACACTGAAACTGTTGTTTGGTCAACTGCAAATGGCTGTGAAATGACACTGGAAAGTGGCACTGACAAACTCATGAAGTAAAGTGTGCAGCAATAATAGGTATTGCATTGTGATTAGGGGGGCATATATTGAATAACAAAAAAATAATATAAACTTCAATGGCTATTTACATACTAAAGTGATAGCAATGAAAAGGTTAACATCACTGGCCTGTTTGAGAGGTAACAAGGCTGAGGACTGCATTATGTAAAGCTCTGTCTGAAATACGACCATTCTTTGGTTGGTGCGTATTAGCTTTCAGACATCTATAGCTGTACAAACAGCTAACATGAATTGTAGTCAGTAGTGTACATGTTACACAGCATGGTTTCAGAAATACTTGGATTCCTGCATATTAAGGACTGACAAAAGCATTTTGTTACATCTACTGTGAAAGTGCTATTCAGATGACATGAACAAGAAGTCAGGGTGGGAACACTTACTGACACACCAGGAAGAGAGTTTTGTCTGCTGTTATGTATAGGTGACTAATTAGCTGGACCTTGCAGAGCAGAGCAGAGCATGTGATACTCTCTGGCTTGTTAAAGGAGGGAAGGAGTAACAAAAAGGAACTAAAGCGTACAAAAGTTGAATGCCCAAAAAAGTCTGTTAGCACATCAATGAGGTGAAACTTCAGGGAGCTTTTTTCGACAAATTTATAACACATCAGTAGGAAGCATACATGCAAAAGTGAGAGCACTAAGTGATATTAATTCTGAGGCCTGTTAAAATTAGCTCTAATTTTCAGTTCTTCCATTCTAAGTAAAGGGAAAAGTGACATGACAGTAAAACCAAGATTAAGCTTTAAAAGTAAACAAAATCTAATCAGGATGTCTGCCTTCAGGAGGGCATTCAGGGTTGATATCACATTAAAATTAGTACTGACTACTACTACCTCTGGTGCATACATGTTTGAAATGTGTAGAAAAAGTAAGGAAAGGTTAAAAAAGTACTTTTTTCATTTTTCCCCATAGTAGTCCTTTAAGGGAATGGAAGGGAAGATGGTTGAGAATGGCGTGAATTGTCCAAAAGTCCAGAAAGGACTGCACTAGCAAAGGCAGCCCTATACCTTGAAAATACTCTATTCTGTAGTGTTTAGTGAACAAAAGACCAGGTAGCAGCTTTCAGGATTGTCTTGAAATTTACTTATCTGTAGAACTGACCAGAAGAGACTGCTGCTCTGGTAGAATGAGCCTATGGAAAGTAGGGAAAATATTTGCCATGGTGTCAGTAACAAAAACATCAGGATTTAGATATCCAACTAGCAATGGTGTGTTTGGATACTGGCTGGCCTAATTTAGAGTCCATGAAAGAGACATATAGTTGTTCTGACCTATGAACAGACTTAGTCTTGCCCAGATAAAATCTTATCTGAGCACATCTAGGAGATGTAGGAGACTTCCCCCCTATTCTGTGGGTTGGGAAAGAAAGTGGGTAAATTGACCTGGTTGAGAAACATTTCATTAGGCATGAAAGAGAGATTGTACTGTCAGGCACACACTGTCCTTATGAAAAATAAAACAAGTTGGGACAGCCATGATTGCCTGTAGTTCCAAGACTCTTGTAGGAGAAGTGAAAGCCAGTAACAGAAGAGTTTTCCAACTGCAGAATTTATGAGTAGAGAAGCAGCCAGTTCAAAAGGAGGTAGAGTACGTTTCTCTAGCTCGAGGTTGAGGTCCCGTGGGGGTTTAAGTATAGCACCACTTTTAGAATTTGCTTAATCTCAATTGTGGACATAACAGCTGAGGGGAAGAAAGCCTGAAATGGCTGAAAGTTGGGCTTTAACAGAGAAGTATGCCAGATTGCTTTTCCTGAGCTCACACATACAAGATAAGACAAGAGAAACCTAGGATTTTGTGGGGTCTGGATTGTTGCAGGACACCATATAGAAAATCTCTTCCATATGTCTATGTAGAATGTTCAAGTAGTGGGTCTCCTTGTCTACTGGACAACCAAAGCACATCCTCAGAAGACTGGTGTCCAGAAGGGATCCGAATCTTATCTATAGGCTTAGATTTTAGGATAAGTCGGGTTGAAGCAGTTGTGTGATCAGGTCCACATTGTGGGGTAGCTTCTGGTGATAGCCCCTGGTTAAGTCATTGAGAAGGAGCAACCATTTCCACCTTGGCCAAAAGGAAGTCACCAGTAGAATTTTTGTTTTTTTTTTCTTTTTGGATCTTTAGTAAAACTTTTGATAGTACAGGAAAATGAGGTAAGGCATAAATGCTTCCACGTCCATTGAAAAGAAAGTGCATCTGTCCTCCACGGCAAGGGACAGGGAGTTCTTGTGCTAAACAGGGGGAGCTCTTTGTTGCTCTCTGAAGCAAATAAGTCTATCTTATAGTCTTCCCTACCTCTGGAATATGTCTTAGAAGACCTGTTCATTAAGGGTGCATTCACTGGGGTCTTTGATGGACCTGCTTAGTGAGTCTGGCAGGATGTTGTCCTGTGATGGAATGTATACTGCTTGAAGGGGAATACCCATCTGGATAGCCAGGTTTCATCTCCTTTAGGTCAATGTGTTCATCCTTGAGGATGGACTGTCAATAGCCCTGGACCTTGAAAATGCCCATCTAAACCTCTTAAGCCTTGACTGAGGCATTTGTGCACATTTCTTGACTTAGTGTTTTTACCTTGAAAGGTACTTCTGGATTGATGTTCACCCGAGTCACCTACCATAGGATCTCTTACTTGAAACAAGGCAGGAGGGGGAACTGTGGGATCAGGGAGTGAGACTGTTGAGACCATACATTTTTCAGGTACCACTGAATATTCTTCATATGCAACCTAGCTAAAATAAAGTATTGGTATGGGCCTGCCATGAATTCTAGTGCTCTTACAATCTCCCTGGCTGAACAGGCTATGTAGGAGGCTAGGTACTGGAAGCAAATTGTGAGATTCTGTACAGTCTCATGAAGCAAGAAGGCCTGCATCTTTTTACTGTTCAGTCTGCAACCAAACAAAAGCTAGGTCCTGAGTGGGCTGGAGGGAAGACTTTTTAAAGTTGGCAATAAATCACATTTCATGAAGAGGTTGAGAGTGAAATGGAGGTGTTGCAGTAAGATCTGAGGTGAAGAGGTCAGGATAAGTAGATAATCTAGGCATGGAAATATTTGAATTCCCCCGAGTCCTGCAAAAGGTTATAACAGGTACTAAGCACATTTTGACTATTCTGGGGGCTGAAGAAAGCCCAGCAGGCAAAACAGTAAACTGAAAGTAAGATGAGCCAGTACAGAACCTCAGGAATTTCCTAGAAGATGGGTGGATGGGGATAAGTGGGCAGGCATCCTGCAGATCCAAGGAGGCCATAAACACCTGTGGGAGAATAAAGGGACATCCAGTATAGGTCTCCACTCTCTTTTTCTCTTTCTTGGAACAAGAAAGTAAAATCCTTGTCCACAAACTGAAAAGGCACTGGTTCAATCATGCCTTGGGACTGACATTCCTAAAGGATAGGAGGAAGGAGATTTAACTTGTTGTGGGGTGGAGGTAGGGTGGCTTTTAAGGGAGGAAGTTCTTTCCAGGACATAACTTAGCTTTAGGGGGTGGGGGGATGGATTTTATATATATATATATATATATATATATATATATATATATATATATATATATATATAAAAAATATTCACTTTTCTGTGGCAATCTTTTCCCAGTTTAAGATGGACTGAGTGAGGTTTTTTGAGAGGGTTATGGTAGGGTAGGACCGAGGGGGTGGGGGGATGGAAAGATACTAACAGTGACTTATCTGGGAAAGGAGGCCTCTCAGATCTGGGGTCCCTTTCAAGTTTTTCTAGAAATCTTTTCCTGCGTGCTTTCTTGTGTTTCTTGGAAGGTCTATGTTCCCTTCAAACCAAGAAAGTAAGCTTGGCTGGGTAACTCTTCTTGTGTTCAGATACAGAAGTAAGAGGGATTTGTCTGCAATCTTTCACAGATTTACCATGTTCCTTGTTCCTGTAAAGATTTGAATAGTCTAGCTGCCTCTGGTCTGAACAAAAGATTTTTATCAAGGGGGAATCAAGCTGTATCTGTGAACCTATGGAGGATTTTACCAGCAGCTCTGGAGGTCTCAACAACATCATGGCTGCATTTTATACTGTACTTGGCCACTTGAGAGGCCTGACTTACCAAGGACAAAATTTGTTGCTCAGACTCTGTACCATGCATGCAAATCACTGTGTTTGTTTACACTGTTAAGGATCGATACAAAGTATTTGCATCTGATAATTTGTTGCCCTGAAGGCCAGAGTAAAAGAAGTGTAAACCTTTTTCCCCACCTGTCCATACCCTTGCTGTCCATGTCTGAAGGCAGGGCATTAACATTAGGTAGTTTATAAGGTGTATCAGAAGACAGCTGAAGAGTCAGCTACAAAATTCTTAGACAGGAACTTAAGTTCCTCTGGGACCTTGCAGAATCTGTCTGACCTTTTGAGAGCAGGAAGCTGCAAGTCATTAAGTAATTACATGATTTTAAAGCATCCAATAAGGTCTCAAAGAATGGAGGGACAGGGGTGGGGGGTAGACTGCATACCCCTGAAAAGCTACAGTATCTTTTTTTGGACATTTAGAGATTTACCTAAAACACACTCAAGGTAAGGTAAAATGTTGCAAACATTTGCTTTAAAATACATTAAATTTAGTCTAGTGATGATAGAATAAAATAATAAGCATCTTGTAAGCTGTTTGTCATATTTGAGGAACCACACAGGAATCAGAAAACCATTAAAATAAGTAAACAGGCGTGCAACCAATGGAAGACAGGGCTCGTGAATGTCCAAACAAATTAACAGCAGGAGTGAAGACAATGGAAATCAGGGCTCATGAATGCCCAAATAAAAAAACATTAAAATTGAAGCAAATGGAAGTCAGGGCTTGTGAATACCCAGTACTACTACTACTATTACCATGTACAAGCTCTGCATCTCAGAAGCTTTTATTACAAATCTCAAGTCATACAATGGGTGAAAGTGCAACTCTGAGCCTGAAAATGATACTAAACAGCTCACTGTCTGGATAAAAAGGCGGGTAAAAAGCTACACAGACAGTTTGTCAAAGTGTAAACCATTATTCTTACTGTGTGTGTGTGTGTGTGTGTGTGTGTGCGTGGGTGCACATGCATCACAAATGAATGATATACTTCAAGTTCAAGAAGCATTTTTAATAAACATAATACACTTTAAATGTTTGAGATCAAAGCTAAAAAAGGAAGAAAGACAATAATATAAATGATTATCTGATTCCAAAAAATACAGTTGTGTACACTTACCATAAATGTAGATCTTCAAGTGTATTCACTGTTGCACTCATCACATTTGGGTCATCTGCCTGCAGGTAGCCCTCAGCTGGCCTGAATACCAGAGTCTTTGGATTTCTGTGTCGGATGCTGTCGCTTCTTCCATGACATCAGGTCGTCAAGGGTATAAAACATGCAGCCGACGCCATTACATCAGTTTTTCTTGCCCCAGATGTCAGGTGCCCCCACAATAGGAAGCAATGATATGGTATGGAACACCCCTAGCAAAAAGCAAATACACATGATATAATATATGCCAAACAAGAAGGAAAGGTATAGCCAAGAGAAGTCAGGGGGCTGAAGGGAGGGGAACCAGGACTGCAGTGAATACACTCGAACATCTACATTTAAGGTACGTGTGCACAACTGTACTGTGGTCTTCATGTTTCACTGTTGCAGTCATCACATTTGGGTTGATTCCCAAAGCTAAGGAAGGGTGGAGGCAGTTAAAGTGCATTGGGGCTAGCAATCAGGCCCTGTAAGACTGCTGTGGCAAATCCAGCTCTGGATTTAGAAAAGATTGGCAGGTGGTAATGTTTGGTGAAAGTATGTACAGAGCTCCAGGTAGCAACTTCCATGATGTTCATGGTAGGGACTCCTCTGAGAAATGTCATGAGGTAAATGCCCTGGTGGAATGTGATCTTATCTCCTGTGGGGTAGGTTTTCCATGGTGCTTGTAGCACAAATGGATGCAATGGGCTATCCATTTGGAAATGGTTTGCTTTGAAATGGCCTTCCCCTCTGCCCCTGCAGCAAAGCTAACTAGCAGCTGGTCAAATTGAGAGGCTTAGTTCTGTCCAAATAGAATCTAAGCTGTCTGTGCAAGTCCAGAGAATGCAGTGTCCTTTCCCCCTTATTTTGAGGATTAGGGAAAAAAGTAGGCAAATGAATGGACTGGTTTAGAGCCACACTAGACTAGACACCACCTTGGGCATAAAGATGGATTAGTCCTGGGGGAAACCCCGTCTGCATGGAAGATACTGAAGGGTTCCACTGCCATGAGGGCCTGCAGTTCAGACACTCTTCTTGCTGCAGTGATGGGCTAGAAGTAAGGCTGTTTTCCAAGAAAGGAATTTCACCTCTGCTGTAGCAGCTGGTTCAAATGGGGGGAAGAGTGAGTTTTTCCAATACAAAGTTAAGGTCCCAGGCTGGAGTGGGAGCTCTCCTGGGGGGGGGGCTTAAATTTTTGGCCCCTCTAAGTAATTGTTTTAGCAGGGGATGAGAGAAGAGGGGTGGCTCAGTATTACAATGTGCTGAAATGGCAGAGGCATGAATCTTAGTTGAAGAGAAGGATAGGCCCCTTGTGGAGCATTTCTGTTAAATAATCTAGAATATGAGGTAAGCTGGGCATCGTTGTGCCCATCCCATGAGCCTGGCTCCAGGAACAGTATCTTTTCCACTTTTCTGAATAGGATTTTCTAGTACTAGGCCTCCTTGCTTCAAGAATGACATCTGGCACCTGCTTACTGAGGGTTGCTAGAGGTGAGCTCAGGGAATTAGCCAGGCTGCAATGTTCAGGATTTGAAGCTGAGGGTGCAGAATCTGGCCCACCTGCTGGGACAGCAGGGAAGGGGTCTGAGGCAGGTGCCAAGGTTGTAGCACTGTCAGACTGTGCAAAAGGGGGTACCAGTGCTGGCGTGGCCAGTCTGGGGCAATCAGTATTGTCTTTGGCTTTTCCTGTTTGATCTTTAGTAGAACCTTCAAGAGGAGAAGCAGAAGGGGAAAGGCATACATTGAGAGGCTTTCCCAGGTAAAGGACAGGGCATCCACTTTCCAAGCTTGACTGTAGGGAGTTCTGGTGCAGAATTGTTCAACTGGTAGTTCTGAGGGGAGGCAAACAGGTCTACCTCTGGTGTCCCCCATTTGTTCTTCAAGAGCTTGAATATTTTGGGTTCCAATTTTCCTTTGTGTAGGTCCATGAGATGTCTGCTTAAGTCTTCTGCCAGTGAATATTTCTGCTCAAGTCATCTGCCAGTGAATTTAGTTTGCCTGGTAGGAATTGAGCTTGTAGGTGTACTTGGTAGCTCAAGACTGTGTTCCACAGAGCCATGGCTAGTCTGCAGAGTGGATAGGAATGGGTTCCCCCTGCTTGTTTATGTACCACATAACTGTGGTGCTGTCTGGCTTTACCAGTAGTTGTCCTGGAAGAATAAGGTCTTTGAAGGCTGTCAGAGCATTGTGTACAGCTAACATTTCTTTTTGACTGATATGCAGGTGCATCTGATTTGGGTTCCATTTGCCCTGAATGCACTGCCCTGTCATGTGTGCCCCCCCCCCCATGCATAGTCTGATGCATCTGTTGTTAGGGTTTGGGTGGCAGGGGGTAGAGTGAAAGGGAGTCCCTTGTTGTGGTAGCAGGCCTCTGCCCACCAAAGGAGCTCTGCTCTTAGACAAGGAATGATAGGAATCATTGTTTCCAGGTCCTAAGAATACTGACACCATAGACTTTTCAGATACCACTGAAGTTTCCTCATATGCAGTCTTGCATATGGAATTAATAGAATGCAAGAGGCCATGTACCCCAGGGCTTGCAGGATTTTCCTTGCAGATAGCTGGGTTTTTGTGGCCAGTAGGCTGAGGTAGGTTATCAAATAAACTTGTTTCTCCGGAGTGAGGAATGCCATCTGGGAAGTTGTGTTCAAGCTTGCTCCAAGGAATACAATCTGTTGGCAGAGTACTAGGTGTGATTTCTTCTTGTTCATAGGTTCATACTAGGCTATCTGCCCTAGGGCATTTATAAGCCTAGCCAGAATATGTTTGGCTTTCGCCACCCATTTTAAATTAATTTTGCTATGCCCTTTTTCGAGGTTAGTATACTGTGCTTCTGTCTAACAGTGACACAGAAGTGATACCCGGGGTAAACCTACGATCTTCCATCCACTCATCAAGATTCCTCTTGAAGAGAGCCAATGAGGGACTCTGCCTAACCTGGACTGGGATTTTATTCCAGAGTGAAGGGAGCCTCTGGGTTATGAATCTGTCCCTCCAGCATGTCCTATTTATTTCAGTGCTGAGGTTCAAGTCTCGAGCGTGTAGCTCGATGGGATTTGGAGTTTTTGAGGTGCAGCATGTCTCTTAATTCCGGGTTGGATATGGCTTTATACGTCAGGCACAGGTCGCCTCTGAGCGGGCAGCATATGGCATCTGTTTGAGCCCTTTGATCCTCTTGGTGAGGTACTTTTGGGGTCTTTCCAGTTGCTGCAGGTGTTTGGTAAGGTACATCCCAAAAGGGGCATTGTACTCGATTATGGGCCTGATGAGGGATGAGTAAAGAGGCACGATGACCTCCCCTAATCTAGATGTGAATCCCTTCATGATTAGGTGGGCTATATAAAATGTTTTTCTAACCAATTTGGCCATGTGGTTGTCAAATGAGAGATTGCTATCAACTTGGGTCCCCAGGTCCCTAATTACTTCTTCTGTACTTAATGGATTACCACCTATGTAGTAATTTTTGGGCACTTTGTTTTTGCCAAAGGGGATGACTATACACTTTTTGGCGTTTAGCTTGAGGCCATGGCTCTGGCACCAGTTGTCTGTTTCTATGAGGCCCTTTTGGAGGATGCTTGTGTCGGCTGGAGAGTCGATTATGGTGCCCAGTTTGCAGTCATCTGCGAACTTGGTCAGCCACAGTCCTTCCGTGTTGGCCTGTACCTCCGAGAAATATATACCGAACAAGAGATGTCCCAGGACTGAGCCTTGTGGGATGCCACTTGTAACTGGTTTGGAGTCTGACATGGCTCCAGCAATTCTAACCATGTGGGTTCTGTCCTTGAGCCAGTTTGCAACCCATCTAGTGACATAGGGGTTTATATTTAAGCTGGTGAGCTTATATATAATGCCCGAGTGGGGTATTGTATCGAAGGCTTTTGCGAGGTCCAGGTAGGCTGTGTGGACCACCTTCCCTTCGTCAATGGCCTTGGTGACTTGTTGATGGTGTTCCCCAGTGAGGTTAGAAGTCTCTGTAAAAATGCCAGGTATTGTAATAGCAAGTCCTGACTTTCTTCTCGAATCAGGCAATCGTCTAAGTATGGGTAAATCTGAATATTTCTCTGACTGCAAAATGCAATGGCTGGAGCTAGACACTTTGTGAATACCCTGGCAGCAGTAGATAAGCTAAAGGGAAGTGCAGAGAACTGATAGTGCATGGAGCCCACCCTGAAACGTAGGTATTGTCTGCAGGATTCCCTTATTGGGATGTGCAGTTAAGCTTTTAAGTCTAGGGTTGCCAGTCAGACGTCCTTGGCTAGCAAAGGAAGAAGCTGTTGAAGAGTTAGCATTTTGAATTTTGAAACCACCAAAAAGATGTTGAGAATAGACAGGTCCAGGATAGGATGCCAGGAGTTTTCTTTTCTGGGAACCAGGAACAGTCTTGAATAAAAACCTTGTCCCATTTGTTCTGCTGGGACAGGCTCCACCCACTGATTTGGGGGGAGGTCTGGCTACCACTTGGGGTTGGGAGTGAGTGGAATTGGAATCTGCATCCTAGGGAAACTATGTTTAAAACCAGTTTGTCCTGTGTAATGAGTTCCCAGTTTTTTGCATGCAAGGCGAGCTTTCATCCTAAGGGAGCAAGTAGCTGAGCAGGGCTTGGAAGAGTTAAGGATAAGTAATTGTGCCATTTTTCCATAGAGAGGTGGCTTACTACTCCCTGCTTTGGAAGTGGGAGCCCCCCATTGCTTAGATCTGCGCATAGCCTGAGACTGAAGTATTGGTGGTCTGCTGCTCCTGGGTTTGGACTGAGAAGGCCTGGAAGGGACTGGAAAAGACCAGTTCTTTGAAGGCCAATGCCTACTGAATCTAGGAGGCTGTACTTGTAAGAAATATTTAACAGTTTGCATAGATTTAGCTTTTTACTCCATGCTTTTGAGGACTTCTGCTTTGTTGCCAAAAAGGTGCATCCAGTAATTTAGCTTTAACATGATCTGGCAAGTTTTGTTCCTTAAGCTAAGCATGCCTTCTAAGTACAGACCCAGTGACAGCAGCCCTGCAAGATGCTTCTAAAGCATCAAAGCCACACTGCAAAGTATGTTTACCAACTTGTTCAGCAGAATGCATTAACTCTTTCAAATCTTTGTGTTCTGCACAGTCAGGAATCAACATCATTTTCTGTTGAAGTAGTCCCATAATATGCTGCTGATACTTTAACATATGAAACTGGCAATTTAAAGCCCTAATGGCCAAAGTAGCAGAAGTGTATACCTTCTTATCCCATCTGTCTAAAGCTCTAGAGTTCCTAACAGAAGGGGTAGGATTTTTGGCAGCAGTAGCCTTAATGCCTTTTGGTCCTTGGGAAATGGTCTTTGGATCCACAGTAGGATTCTTGAAGAGGAATTTGTGAGAGTCAGGTATTCTGTAGTACCTGTCAGGTTTCCTGGGAGCTGGAGGCAAAAGTGTGTGGGGTAAGGCTGGAGTCTAAGAAATCATCATCTACAATCTCCAGAACAGGAGGGGTAGCTAGAGGTCTGTGTTGAGGCAGGTTTAAAAATTCCCCGAGTCTCTTTTTGGGCTCAGAATAGTCCTGGCTTTCCCAGCGGAAATGCTCCCCAAGGGTATGCAAGGTTTCACCAAAAGAAAAATCTTCTGGAGGGGAAGCAGAGGGAATGGAATCTTCTGCGTCAGAATCCTCATAAGTAGATAAGGGTAAATCCTGGTAGTCAGAAGGAACAGAGATATCAGATTCCTGATCAGAAGAATCAGAAAGAAAATCAGTTCTAGGTCTCTTACAGGGGGAAGGCTGGCTCCATCTAATTAACGTAATAAGGTCTTCAGCCATTCCAATCATTTGTTTTTGATGCATATGGGCCAGAGAATGCAGTTTGGTCGTCGGTTTTCTAGGCATAGTGTGAGCTTTAAGCCTGAGGAATTTGGCATTTCTAGCTTGAAACAAAGCCGTCGATTTAATATGAAAGTCAGTAGGCATGAATACACCCTCAGAAGCCGGTGCCTGCACAGTGGCTCCGGACCCATCCAAGGTAGAGATATCTGCAGGTCCCATAGTCGAAGAAGCATCTCGTGGCATACCGGACTCAGAATGGGTCTCAGTAGAGGCCTGTGAATCTGTAGTAGCAGGTATCAGGGGCTGCAAAAGCTCCTCACTGAGTACCGGCAGACTGGTGACTAGCTCAACGGAAGCATTGTCGTCAGTTTTGGACCTATGCGGTCTGTCTCTGTCTTTATACTTATGTTTTTTCGGAAGATCGGTAGTCGGATGGCTTAAAGAAGCCATTTTGGAGTATGGAGATCGAGAACGGAAGTATTTAGCAACAAAAACAGCCTGACTATGAATAGTTCGGGTGTTGAACAAGGCACAAAACGGACAGCGAGGGACATCATGGTCTGGGCCTTAAACAGGTGATGCAGTAAGAATGAAAATCTCTATGATGTATTTGCTTTCCACAGGCAAGGCAATTGTAATTTTTTTCTGACATCAGAACAAGAAAAAAGGATCTCCAATGGGGTACTTACCTTTTTGAAGACTTCAAGTATGAAACTCGAAAATGAAAATTTCAGGAGTCAGACGACCTGCACTTGCAAGCTCTTCTGCTTTGGGCACCGCACGGTAAGAAAGACTGATGTAATGGCATCGGCTGCATGTTTTATACCCCTGACGACCTGACGTCATGGAGGAAGCAACAGCATCCGACGCAGAAATCTGTAGACTCTGGTATTCAGGCTGGCTGAGGGCTACCTGCAGGCAGATAACCCAAATGTGATGACTGCAACAGTGAAACACGAAGAATGTGAATTCTCTATAGAAAAGTGACAAAGATGCAAAAATATATAAACACGCTTGATGAGCATTGTAAACCATTACATCATCATGGTACAGAAAGAAAATTATGAATGAGAAGCAAACAAGTGAAAACAAAACCAAGTTAAATTTAAGCCATGTACTTAAATGTTTAGTTTATGGATGGCAATTTTTAAATGTTATTCATAACATCAGAGAAAATTACCATTACAAGTGACAGGTTTATGATGGAATGTAAATTTACCATAATGTGAAAGTTCATTATATTGAACCTACATTATCAAAACATCAGAACACTGAAGTCTTAAAAAGCTGAATGCCAAAACATGCAATATATATTTTTGCAAAGGGGCAAGTCCCCCTCCACCCCTACATCTGCTGTTAATTATATGTACCAACTCCAAGATCATACTATAGCTGAGAATAGGCAAAACCCCATATTCCCCACTGTATTATGACATGGCAAAATCATCAACTTGCACTGTACAATGTTTCAGTGTTTGACTTTCTGGCATTTCTAAATTTTGCTGTTTCAGTAATGTGATTTCAAAGTTATGAACATCAACTTTATTGCAAGTTGATGTTCTAACACAGATTAACAAGGAACTATGTTTTTTGACTGTTAGTTCCAAATATGGCATTCCCAAAAATTCTAATGTGTTGATAGGGATGCAGTCTGTGACAGCAAACACCTTTTTTTTCATTGTTTTACAGTCTGCTGGCTGCTTTGCATTAACTATTGCGATACAGTATGGTCTAGGAGTTTGTCCTTTCCCCATTAACATGTGAACTCAGAGTTGGTATTAGCAGGGGTGGAGGGGTACAAGGGGGCTGCCACCTGCAAAAATGTGTGTGATTTTTTTTATCTTTTTAGATTCACTCTAAAAAGATAGCTCTTTAGAGTTTTCGATGTTTGATGATAGAATTGTGTAAGGAAACAGCTTATTCCTAAAGAAGGCGAATTTCACAAAAGTATACTATGCCCCAATACCACCGTCTTCTCATGTAAGAAGTTTGAAGAACATAGCAACCAGCATCTTTCTAACTTTGTGATCTGTAAGACATCTACACTTCTTTTCTGAGAGTTTATAACGAACAGGAGAGGCAAAGAGAAAAAGGGGAAGCAAGACTTGTACATTCAAGCCTTTTCATAAAAAAGCCTACATATTTCCAACACTTCTATTTTTTTCTGTTTTGCTAAATGTAGCATAATACTTATAATTAGCTACATCTCCCAGGGAATGTACTTCATGGACCACTAATGGAAGTCAAGTCATCTGGGCTGTATTCATAGTGTCATGAGGATTTTTGTTTGCTCATGATTATTCCCAATTCTGTTGCTTTCTGTAACACTCCATCTTTTACAGGTACTAACCATTCAGTGCAGTTAATCACAAGCATTGCACCAGGAGTTAACCACAACCATCACCCTCAGATTTAACCACAACCATCGCCCTCAGAGTTAACTAAACCCTTTGCCCTGGGAGTTAACTACAACCACTGCCATGGAGTGTTACAGCCAACAACAGAAATGGGATTGAGGATTTCAGCCTACCAAGCCAGCATGCAATGCTGTAGCCAGATTTTGAGTGTATGAAAACATTCCTATATGTCAGCACTGCAGGCACCTCTTCGGCAATGCCCTGATTGATTTTGTTAGACAGTTTGAAAGCTGAAAAAAAGCTTTATTATGCTCTAGAATGATGGTCACAATCCCAGCTTTCACTCTGCTCTCTTACTGTCCTTGGATGTCATGCCCAGAGGTGATAGGGCTTAATGAATATAAGGAGAGAGGGGAAAAAAAAAAACATCAGGCACCTGTTGGTAAATTTCAATTGGGAATATTATAAAAAAATAATATGAGCAGTATATATTTGAAGTATATGTAAAAAGGGACAGAAAAAGGTACAATTTTTGCAACACTGCTCAGATTTTAGTCCTGCAGAAGCAGCTAACAAGTCACATGAAGCTAGCAGGATAACCACTGACTTCAGTGGAAAAAACAGAGTAGAGAATACGTCAGCCTTCTCCTTATAGCCAGGCTTCCCCCCGTGACTAGTGCTCGAGACTGTAAACAAGTGTCCCTAGGGATGCCTGAAGACTGAAACCTGCTTCTGGCTTTATATCTTTGTTCATTAGTTCTTGCAATTTATGATGAATATCTTAAGTCTTACCAATATGTCATATGTCTCAGCCCAACATTCTGGTTGTGGACCTCCAATTATATCGTTTATATTTTGAAATTACACTTTTCAACATTGGGGATTAGATTATGACAACACACTTCAAATAAAGTGCCATTACAAAGTTAAAAACTAGTAATAATATGTCTGCCTTCCTAGACATGAGAGATTTCAAGTTGTCCCATAGCAGTCTACTGATTTCACCAACAGATATTAAAAATATATTTTCTAAAAAGAAGTGTAAAGTCAATGACTGTGCCTAGAAAATCGCCACTTTATATACAATATTACAGCCCATTAGAAATCTATTCTCAGTGGTTCCTCCTAGTCAATAACACAATGCATTTTTTGCATTTATGAACATCTCACTGTAAACAAATAGTTATTACACTTGCCCCTAAACTCCCTTACAAATACAGTGCCACAAACTCGTCACACATATCATCATGTACAAATGTTCTGCATCACTCTCGTACCTGTACATCTCTAGGATGTTGGTGTCACAAGCACCTGAAAAACACACAGTTCTAACCTGAGTTTTTGCACCTTGAGAAGAGCCATATTCTGCACAGAAACTTATTGGTGATGCAAAAGTAGAAACCTAGTGACATAACTGAAAGGCTACTTTTTTAGGCTGACACTAAATATTTGTTTCTTTCTTCCTTTCCTTTGATACAACTTAGTTTCCCACTGCTGAAAAACAAACGCAACACATACTAATGTAGAAGCCACTGTGCAAATTTTCTAACTACTGAGATTACGGAAATAAAAGAAATATAAAGACAAAGTACTAACAAACATGACAAACCTCTGTGAAAAAGCCGGATATTCCAGCTTGACAGGAGCCATGTCCTTCCCCAAACTTCTTGGTATGATCTGTCAGAAAAAAAACATTACATTAAGTTAATCCTGGGAGGGAAGAGGTCACTGCACTATATTCATGGCATTCTAAATGCACCTGTTTATTAGCCAGGCAGTTCAGTTAATTCAGTTGAACCCTTTCAACCACAACTCTGGTATACAATATGACATAGCATACAGATATCTTCAGCATACTTTTACATTCTAAGATAGAGTTCTCTGTATTTGTACCAAATTTAGAGGAGAAAATAGGTCTATGACATAGTAGCCCTAAATTAGAGACAAGTCTTTGCCCTGTCAGCTGATCTTTGAGGGGACTGTCAGTAATGGATTGTAGGGTTCATCCGACCCTGTAATCAGTCAGACATTTTTTTCCCAAAAGGTCCATTGGTTAGTTATCAGAGTTTGCACATCCAGTGATATCACATGCTGACTAAAAGGCAAATCACCAGTGGGCCTGACAGTTTATTCCCAACCACTACTGAGCAAACCTACTGCAAGTCAAAGCTAGCAATGAAGATTTGGCACCTGTGCTACTAAAAGGTAGCATCCAAGTACATTCTTGCCTAACATACCGGAATCTCCGAAGTCAGTTTTGGATAGAGGGTGAGCCAGGTGTAAGTGATAAGACTGTACTGTACCATAACTAGCTGCAAACATTGTAATGAGACTGAAACAAAAGTCTTTATTTGTTAATTACCCAATCTCGTGCTGAACAGGTGCCAGTCTCTCCTTTATGGGCCAAGTCTTCTGTACTTTTCAGAATGAATTCTCCAAACACTGTAGTTCATTTAATAAGGCTTTATTAAATGTTCACAATATCTGAATACTATCTTCATTAACAGTGCTGATAAAGAATTAGTGTTCAAAGTTCCTGCACGTCATATTCTGATGGTCATGAACAACAAACTAATATAGTCTTTATCTGACATATCTTCTACACTCAGGCTCGAGTGTCTGTAATCTTCTCTGAAGTAACAGGTCGAACAAACTCACTAACCTTAACTGAACTGCTATCCTGAACACAACATATTACATAGCTTCAGTCCAGTAATTTTCCTTATTTACTCCTCCTAACCTTGGTCTCAGACTTTGTCTCGTATGCGATTTATTTAGCATTCCATTAAGGAACATTTCTGCAACTGGCAAGACTATATCCTTCCCTTGAGAAAAGTACATTCTATATTTCTGTACTTTTTTACACACTTTATGCTCATCTTTCTTTTCACTAGAATAAACCAAGTCAGCTAACATATTGGCCAAATTACTGGCCCAGACTTACCAAGCTGAATGACTCCATCATTATCCAAGTCACAACAATATTGCTAAAACCTTACTATTCAAAAACCCGCTAGTGTCTTCTACACTCCCACTATAAAGTTTCCTTTAGCATACCTCATAGGTTCATAGGTTGGTACTAGGCTATCAGCCCTAGGGCCTATACAAGCCTAGCCATAACAATTCTCTGGCTATTTCTTCCCACATTATTTACTTTCCTGGACCCCTGTCTAGCAGGGCAACTGACGTGATCCCTGGGGTGAATTTCCTTTCTCCCATCCACTCGTCAAGGTTCCTCTTGAAGAGGTCCAAAGAGGCACTCTGCTTGACCTCAAGTTCAAATTTATAAATACTTCCCAATCTTGTAAAGGCTGTATATAAAGTAATCTGCTCTCAATGTTACTATGCTTGTATGTTTTTGTATAAATACTATAAACTGTAATTTGTTTCTTTTTATAAATGCTATGTCAATTTTGTTAAGATGTCTAAAGAAATTCTCTGTAAAACTGTTAAACTTCTTATTCTCTGTATGTCTTGGAGCTTTTCTTCCCGTGCCTCTGCTGAAAATGGACTTTTTGTCCAGTCGGACTTTCCCGGTAAACAAATGTAACAAAAATAAATAAACTATCTCATGCTTGACCAGCAAGGTTATTTTTCTTTCTGCTTAACTGTCTTTTACGCATAAATTAAACACAATTTATTTTACCCTTTAGCCTGTCTAATGTCTAGCAACTACTTTAAAATGGAAGTCCCTAATCTAACACCAGGCGCACAAGGATGGTGAGTGGCAATCTGAATATATGACTCAAGAAAGAATGAAAGAAGGTACCTTCACAGAACAACACATATGATAAGAATATCTGTGTTATATCTAAAATCCTGCACTGAATCCCAAGCAGTAAATCTACTGAAATGGAACTGAAAGAGGTAAAAAATGAATGACCACAAAGCTGGTTCCCAAAGTAGAGGTGTACTGAAGGAAGCCTAAGAGTGGTAATTAAGGGAGAGAGAACAATGATTGTTGAAGGTGGTCATGCTGCACTTGCCTGTAATGGAGACATTCATGAAGGATGCACAAGATGTCCACACTATCCTTGTGTGAACACCTCTGACTGCAGCATTTTCTAATCAGCAAATGCTCACTTGATGGCCAAAGATGATAAAGTTGGATGTTCTTGAAAACTGCTAGTTTGTCAAATGTAAGCCTTTTTGCTCTTGGAGCAGAGGAAACAAGCAAGAGTTCTGAAATCTTAATCACATACACCAGCTTCAAATAAAACCTACTCTAGCAGCAGAAACTAAAACTGTGATATGTTCTTTGTGCCATGACAAAGAAAATAGGGACCCAAATAAGCCAGTTCATAGACAACTTAGACAGCAGTTTCAGAAGGAACTGTGGTTCACTTCAAAGGTACACACAAACCTTGAAAAAAAGGTTTTATATATACATACGTGTGTGTGTGTGTGTGGGTGTGTGTGTGTACACACACACGCACACAAATACATATACTACACAGCACACAAACACTACACATCTATAAATTTATAAATGTAGTGGTCTAAAGCTCTGGGACCTTGAAATAAGAGCTGATAGCCACCAGAAAAAAAGCATTACCCAAGAAAACAAATTTCATAATTTTGGTGAGCCAACAAAATTAAACAAAAGATGATCAAGCCTGTCAATCATCTAGTTCAAGAATCACAGAGGGGGAAAGATTCTTCAAAAGTCAAGGGAATTGTAGCACTCTCTTAAGAACGTGACTGACCAGACAAACAAAGAAGATCATGACTGGCAGAAACATATAACTCATGAACATGCATCTTAATTTTCCAGATTTTTGCAGAATGTCCAAATTTTTGCCTTGAATTTTTGTTCTTTTCCTCATAAATTTTTTAATTTTCTGACAAATAAATGACGATTAAAGTTAGAAAATAATGGCAGACATTTGAGTTTCAGACCTCATACCGTCAAGAAAATTCATGTTAATGCAAAACCTGTTATTCTATCAACGTTCTATGTTTATAAGAACACTATTTAAAAATTGCCCTCATTTTTGGGCCTTTGTCCTCTCATTATTTAAGGTTGTTCCAGGTTTCTTACAAGTGTCTAGAAATACCACATTAACTGTTACTATATGCAGATATGAGTTTGTTGAATGAAATCTTTCTTGATAGCCTCAATCACTTCCAAGATACCTGCTGGATGGGTCAGTGGTCAAAGTAAATACATCATGAGACACATTTTTAACACAACTGTTAAATTCTCACACTGTAGACAATGACATAGATACTCATTCCATTATAGAAAAGAAAAAAAATTAGCAAACATTTTTCATTTGAATACATTATACACAGGTTTTCTTTTTAACAATCATTCACTCCAACATCACACTACTTGCTCTATTTCTGCCTTAACTTAAATCTCAATTCTTCTCCTGAATATTAATCTGTAAGTACTGTTCTCACAAATTTGATTTATTTCTATGTAATTTGTCCCTTCCCTTTTCAAAAAATTCCACCACTAGTTATTTTATCTCATTTATAATATTCAGTAATTATCTGCCGCAGTGGTGCAGTGCTGCGATGTTGCCTCACAGCAAGAGGTTCTCCTGTTTGATTCTTGGCTGGAGTGCCTTCTGTGTGGAGTCTGCATGTTCTCCCCACAGTCGAGTGGTGTTTGTAAGACATGTGTGGATGGACGTGCCTTCGCTGAAGGTTGGGCGTTGGGCTGGCAACTCGGCACCATAAAAATTTACTGCCAATCATTAGCAGACCGGAGTTCTGCTGTGGCAACCCCTAACCAGGAAAAGCCGAAAAGACAAAGTAATTCAATTACAGTTGATTTAGATTTTGATTTTTTGGCAGCCAAAATGATGAAACTCATAAAGCCCTTAATGTGACTCCACAATTCAGATCCTATATCACAGCGCAAAAGACTCAATCATTTCTTTACTATAGTAATTTTCTCCCCCAGCATTAGTGACAAAGTACTCTGTAGGGAACGTTTAAAATCTGTCAGCTCATTACACTCCCCAAAACATATTCCCAATCATCTTCTTCTATCCCCATCAAACCTCCAGCATTTACTATCTACAAGAACAAAACTTCTCTGAAGTATGTTTAGACTATAGAAAATTCCTATCAAATATCTCCAAGAAAAAATCCTAAACCTTCTAGATTTTGTTGCACACCTGGAAGCCACAGAGATGTCCTCCTATTGTTCTTCTGTAGCCATAGAGATGTCCTCCCATTGTTCTTCTGTAGCCATTTGTTCTTCTGTAGCCATAGAGATGTCCTCCCATTGTTCTTCTGTAGCCATAGAGATGTCCTCCCATTGTTCTTCTGTAGCCATAGAGATGTCCTCCCATTGTTCTTCTGTAGCCATAGAGATGTACTTCCATTGTTCTTGTGTACACTGTCTTTCCATTCTCTGTTCCTATTCCTTTCTAACCTCGTCTGATTCTTATAGTTATCACACAATATGATATGGCCTACTAATTATCCCTCTTTTTAACAGCAACTTCTGTTCTGTGAAATCCCTACCAGAACTGATCTTTCACCAGACATTCCCATATTCCTTTCTTTACCTAGCCTTCCCTTATTTCCTTCTCCTTGTCTATAATCCCTGCTAGGGAAGATAGTCTCTAACCCGCAGTACAGACTTCTGGTTGGCCTCAGTACATTATCACCTTTCCCCCTCTACTTTTTTACTCACAATACCTTTGTTCCTTTGCTACTTTTTTGCAATAAATTCTAACCTCCCCAATTGCTTACTTTCTATACTTTCAGTTGTTGAAGAATACATTAATTTAATCATAACCTACTTAAAAAATAAGAATGATATCTTTTCAGAGATCTTTTCAGGATTTTCAGAAGAAATATATGATGCCACATATATTTATGTAGATGCTGAATTTCAGCTACACTTCTGCAAACAAAGGAATGCAGCACATAATACTATTATTTTAAATAATATGTAAAATATATAGACTATAGTCCATGATCACACTTTCATGTGAAAATCGTATGAAACTTCACCTTTTAACACTTAGACCTTTTTAAGGGTAAAAATCTCCTTTCTCCATTCACATGCTGGTTTATTTCTTAAATGTTTTCTGCTACTTTATTTTCTATTTGGTCATAGTAGATGATATTAAAAACAACACATACTGACATTATAAGAAAAGCAGACATTTGATTCCTTTAATGACCAATAACAATATTTGCAACTACAGGAACAGCATTTCAGAACTGTCAGTTTAAATCAACACTTACCTAACTGTCTGAACCTTTTTTAGACTTTTTTTTACAGCCAACTGTAACAGGCTGGGCTTATGTTATCTTAAGATTTTCTGATTATTGCAAAGATGTCACTTAATTTCACTTAGATATTAATATTTTTTTTCTAAGAAATAATTAAAATGTTATTTACTTTGTATCAGATGTTCTTTATCTAATAGTCCTTGGTCTAAAAACTTGTATTATTATAAATGCAGGCCTACTGGCCTTTCTGCTATCTGAATCAGTCAGACAGACAAATATGAGTGCAACTGTTATAAAGAATTCAGTCTGGGGTTATAAAACTGTGATCAATAATGAGTACATACAATTTTTGATAAACTGATCATTCAAATATATAACTTTTAAGTGATGATTGGATTTGAAAACATTTCACTACACTACATTCTCAAACTCCTCTCACCCCCTTTCATTGGGTCTACATCAGAATCTCGAAGAGGCATTTCAGAAAACGCCTCTTCATCAACACATACTGAACAAATGCATTAAACTGAGATCGTTCACAACAGCGATTTCTTTCCCTTGGCCATCCATTTTGATGTTTTCTCCACTGTAGTGCGATCTCGGAGTTGGTATATTTAGTTAGGAAGGTGTGGGGGGCACAGCCCCCCACTTTGTGGTGTGTGGGGGCAAACCCCCCCCCCACTTTGTTTTGTTTGAAGTGGTGTGTTTGTGGTTTGAGGGCAAGCTATTTCTTTCCCCAGGTGTTCAGCTGTTCTGAACGATTGCGGTTTAGTGCGTTCATTCAGTATGCGTCAATGAAGTTGTGTTCACTGAAACACCTCTTCGAGATTTTAATATAGACCGCTTTCATCATCATCATAACCCCTTTCCACTTTAATTTATAATCATCTGCTTATGTTATGTACATAACTGCATAGATCTAAAATATCCTTTTAAATCACATAATCCTAAACTGCCTTGTTCTACTGGGAGAGTCAATGTATCCCCTTTAACTCTTATGTTTCCCCTCCCACATAAATTCTTTCAACTAATTAATAAATAAAGTTCACAAATTATCATCTTGATGATAAAACCATCTCCATAATCAATAGCTTCCAGATTTTCACTTTTTGTATTATCTTATGTTCAGTCTCTTTCCACATATATTTAGATGCCATAATAGAATCCTTTTAAATCATATACCTAAATAGTTCATCTTATGGGCCTCATAAATATGCACATTCCTAAAGCAATTCATGAGTGGATACTAAGGTTACCACTATAGCCTTTTTTATCATTACTTTATATTCTGAAAACATCTGAATCTATCTCAGAATGTCCCACACCACCAAACTGTCATTTTTCTGGATTTATCAAGTACACATAATAAAAAATGTTTTTTGTTTTTTCCCAGCTGGGAGTTGCCACAGCAGATCATCTGTCTACAGATTCATTGGCAGTCAAGTTTTTACTGTGTTGAGTTGCCAGATCAGCGCCCAACCTTCACAGAAGGCCGGCCGCACGCATGTACATGCCTTTTAAAACTGACTCTACCACAGGAAGGACATGCATACTCCACACAGAAGGCACTCCAGCAAAGAATCGAACCGGAGAATCTCTTGCTGTGAGGCAACAATGCTAACTGCTGCAGCACCGCAGCTGACATCAAGTACAAAGTAATACATTTTGTACAAGGTTGGCATTTTTTCATGTTTATCAAGTACAAAGTAATAAACATGTAAAAAAGCTAACCATGTACAAAATAATCGGGTCTATATTAGAATATCGAACTTTCAAAATTTCGAGTGTTCTAATATCGAACCCTATTAATCGAAAATTTAAAACATTGAACATACAGAACAGTGAATTTTTTCCTAGGGAAAAAATTTGCTGTTCCAAAACATATACACACAACACAAGCACACCAAACAAACAGCAATCCACACATATACACCTAAACTTACACCTAACCCTACACTAAACTATACATACACCACTAGCTATCCACTTACCTTAACCCAAACCCTAACCCTAAGGTCCGTCACTATCACATAGTCACCTCACCTGCACCCTAACCCTAACTCACCTACCCCGCCCTAACCCTCACATCCACACAATCGCACACTAACCTGACCAGTGCCCTAACCCTCATGTCCACACAATCGCACACTTACCTGAACCCGACCCGTAACTTTCCACCACAGTGCTGAAATTACCGAAGCAACAGAAATGGGCAACTGAATTCTTTCCTAGGAAAAAATTAGTTTTTTTGTTTCTTCGATATTTTCAGCATTCGCTGAAAATGGGTCGATATTAGAACACTCGAAATTTTGAAAGTTTGGTGTTCTAATATAGACTCAAATAATAATCTTATTCTTCTTTCGGCTTTTCCCGGTTAGGGGTCACCACAGCGGATCACCTGTTTCCATTTCTCCCTGTCCTCTGCATTTTTCTCTGTCACACCAACCACCTACATGGCCTCTCTAACCACATCCATAAACCTTATCTCAGGCCTTCCTCTTTTCCTCTTACCTGACAGCTTCATCCTTAGCATCCTTTTCCCAATATACCCAACATCCCTCTTCAGCACATGTCCAAACCAATGCAATCTCGCCTCTCTGGCTTTGTCTCCAAACTATCCAACCTGGGCTGACCCTCTAATATACTTATTCCTAATCCTGTCTACCCTCGTCACACCCAGTGCAAATCTTAACATCTTTAACTCATCCAGCTCTAACTCCTGCCTTTTTGTCAATGCCACTGTCTCCAACCCATATAACAGCTGGTCTCACTACCCTTTTGTAGACCTTCCCTTTCACTCTTACTGGTATTCTGTCAAAAATCACTCCTGACACTCTTCTCCACCCTACCTGTACTCTCTCCTTCACCTCTCTTTCACACCCGCCATTACTCTGAACTGTTGATCCCAAGTATTTAAACTCATCCACCTTCTCCAACTTTACTCCCTGCATCCTCACCATTCCTCTATCCTCCCTTTCATTCACACACATATATTCCTGTTAAAACTTTTTTGATTACTATACCAGCCTATATCTTTGAAGTTGTTAATCCCTTGTTATCTTTACCAATGACTCTAAATATGAAGTAAATAACAAATGTCAAAGAGAACACCCTTACCTGATTCCTCTGTTTCAAACAGCTTGTTAGATAGGAGCTCTCCCACTTTAATTCTTGCCTCAGATCCTTCATAAAGACTTCCATTTAATCTTACTATTCTATCAGGGAATGCAAATTCTACCATTGCCTTAGTCAAATAAAATCCTGACTAGCACATGCCTTCTCTGCATTATGACCCAATAACAACAGTGGCATTTCTGAAAACTCTGCTTTCCCTGCTTAATGATTGCTAATTTAATGTTATTAAATGCTTGCTCCCCTCCACAAAACCACACTTATCCATATCTATCAGCTTTATTAATACAATTGCCATTCGGTTAGATAGCACAAACACATTATAATTCTAATTTAAAATTAATATGAGTTTATAATATGAGGACTAGAAAACTCTGAAGAATCTCTCACCTATAACTCAGTAATGTCTTTAGTTATAAAATTATAGTCTTAAACACCATTATTCGTATTTAATCTGAGTCTGGCTTTCTTCCAAGATGTTGGTCTTTCTCCCTTTTAAAATACTGTTAAACAAAAATGTTTAGATATTCATTACTTCCTTCCCTCCCAAAGTCCAAACCTCTGCAGGAATTATTTTTATCTCATCTCTTACTGTCTTAGCCATCAATTATTGCTCCTCATTTGCCTTTAACTTTGGCATAATTAAGTCTTTCACAGATATTTTATTTGTACCTTTTCTTGGTTTCCACATTTTTTTTTTTTTGCTTTATACAAATTTTTATAAAATGTTCAAAAAGGCTCTAAAATCTCTATGGGATCTCGGATTAGTTTTTTGCTACAGTATTTCAAAGTAAAGCAACATTCATTTCTACTTTCTGTTGTACAATTTCTTGTGTTAAAGTTTTTGTAATCTGGAGTTGTTATAAAAAATAGTTGCCTAACAGCAACCTTTCTAAACTCATACATATTATGCAAATAAACTCATACATATTATACAAATACTCCCTTATTTTCCCATTATTCCTTTTCATTTGTTCCTCTTTTTGTTCTGTGAGATTTCCCTTACTCTGCAATACTTTAACCTTTGCCAGCTTCTCTAAATAATTCCTATCACCCCTCCCATTTTATCTCTCTTATTTCTACCACCGTTTAAACTCCTATTTATCCCATTCATTAGCTATTTCTGCTTGTCGCCTCACAGTAAGATGCTGTCTGGTTCGATTCTCAGCTAGAACGTCTTCTGCGTGGAGATATGCATGAATGGGCATACCTTCGTTGAAGGCTGTGCATCAGGGCTGGTAACTCGGCACATAAAAATCAACTACCAATCATTAGTGGACTGGAGTTCCGCTGTGGCGACCCCCAACCGGGAAAAGCCGAAAGACACAAACAAACTAGCTATTTCTGCTTTCCTTAACACTCAAAAATCACTTCCACTGCCAATTCCTTAAATTCTTTTTATTTATCAGATAAGTAGGAAAGTGGCAGTGTCTCATTTTAATTCATCACCTTGAATATGCTTATTTTGTACTGGTGCACAATCTGAAACAGTTGTTGGATGTATTTAAAAGTTTTCAATAAAATACATATGTTGCTGTGAAATATAATCTCTTTGTAGTCTAGACCAGTTATTGTACTTTGCAGAATAATATACTTCTGTCTCTGTTCCTACTACTACTACTACTACACTCATATCTTCCATAGCACACATTCTCACATATTTCTTCATAAATCTATCCATTTTTTATATTTTCATTTCTTGCTCGCCCAGATACATCCTCATTATTGCAAATCAAATTCCAGTCCCTACTAGTAAGTAATATTTCCCTGTTGAAAATGTATTATTTCTCCCAAAATTCACTTAAGTTCAATAACAGCAGTTTTAAGTGAGCTTTTTAGAAAAGTGGTGATGCTGGGAAATTTGGTGCAAGGCAACCAGTCCAATTGTTCCAGTGTCTGGACAGGACTAGAAAACTCTGAAGAATCTCTCACCTATAACTCAGTAATGTCTTTAGTTATAAAATTATAGTCTTAAACACCATTATTCGTATTTAATCTGTCTGTTTTCACTGACCTACGTGATTTGCAAGCGCACAATTCTCATCTAGCTGTATTTATAATTACAAAGCTTGAGAAATGCTTCAGTCTTTCTCCTCTTATTACGATCATGTTTTTATTACTTCCAAGTTCAAGTTCTATTTGTTCCTTTTAACCTTCCCTTCCTTCTTGTTTCTACTCCCTCTGCTGGATCAGTGTCAATTCTCTGAAGACTGAATGCTTTATTATCAAATACTGTTATCACTACATATAATCTGGATATTGCATATCAAAGTAATGCTCCTATTATATTTCAGCTCAGTATTACATACATTAATCAATTTCATGTTTTCTTAGTTATTTGTTGTGAACAACTCCCTTTCTTTGTTTTTCTTTGATGTGCTCTGAATCCAGAGATTGTTGTATACTTCATTCAAAAGTTGAGCTCTACAGCAGCATGTTTATTAGGGGATGAGTGATCTTTACTAGCAGAAGGCACTTTGTTTCCTAAGTCTGTTCCACTCCCACTTTGCCTATTTATCTCCAGTCCAGTCATTAATATATGCTATTAGTCTAAAACCAGTGGTTCTCAGTAAACAGCAGCTGTGATGTGATTTTATGAGCAGGTATCGAATTAATTTACCAGGAGGTTCTCAGCAATGAAATAACTTTTTTTCTTTACATTCTTATAATTTTTGTTTCTTTTGTTTTCTTTTATTGTCCTTTTTGAAAGTGTTTACTAGTACATAGTGGAGCTTTTCTCCTCGGGCCTCTGCTGAAAATGGACATGTATCCAGCCAGACTAGCCCGGTCAACAAATGTAAAATAAAATAAATAATAAATAAAATAAAATAAATAACTTATACAAGTATTTTTAAATAATTATTGTTTTTTTATCAATTTCATTTATTCATTGTGGTTTAGAAATTTCAATGTTATATGCTTCATATACAGCTTTATTTAACTTTAGGCAATGAAATTTTAATCCGAGAAGTATGTGATTCACTATGCATTTAAGCCTGCTTTGCTAATGTATTTTAAAAACCTGAAGCAACTTTGGAAAAAGCTTGTTGAGCTAGTTATTTTGAGTTGCTCTTCAAATAAAATGTTTACACTATTATGGAGCTTGGAGTACTTTATTTGAATAACTGGCTTTCCTCTCTGTGGCAACTTCAGCTCATTTTGGGGCAACTGATACATTTCTGACTGGGCTTATCTTTGTCGGCATGTTTGTGTCCTAACTGGGACTTTAGGAGTAATCTCTAGTGTTTAGTGGTTCCCTCTACCATATTTGTGTTAGAAGCTTGAACACTGCCATTTGGCTATGATCAATAATGTGATGTGGGGGGGGGGGGGGACTCTGAGCTACATGGTCAAGCAATTTTTTGAATCACTCAGCTGTGTAGATGCCTTTCAGAAAACAGTTCTAGGGAGAATGTCTAATTAGCACAAGTCCCACCCTTGGAATGCTTCATTAGCATTTAGCTCTACCCTGGGGCCAGCCCTTCACAGCACTACATGTCTTTCTGTTAGAGAACAGTGTGCATCACATATAAGGATGGTGTTGAATTAAGAAAAGGTACATCAGCATGTACATGTTGCAATACCCTTAATTAATTCCATCATATATGTATATAGGGGTCTACTTCTTTTGACCTAACTTTCATTTGCCTGACACTCATTTGCCTGACCCCATTTGACTGAAATTTAATTTGTCTGACACTTCATTTGCCCGACACTTCATTTGACTGACGAGTATTATTAGCAAGAAAATGTAATATGCCCCCTTCCCCACTGTAGTGCGACCCTGGAGTTAGAATATATAGTTAGGGGGTGGGGGCACAGCCCCCCACAACGGGGGGTGTGGGGGGGGAGCCCCACACTTACTTTCATATGATATTGTTAACTTTTGATGTAATATTGTTTAGTAAAAGAAAAGTAAGTGGGGGACTTCGCACCCCACACCCCCCGTTGTGGGGGGCTGTGCCCCCCCACACCCCCACTAACTATATATTCTAACTCCAGGGTCGCACTACAGTGGGGAAGGGGGCATATTCCATTTTCTTGCTAATAATACTTCAGTCAAATGAAGTGTCGGGCAAATGAAGTGTCAGGCAAATGAAATTTCAGTCATTTGGTCTCAGGCAAATGGGTGTCAGGCAAATGGGAGTTAGGTCAAAAGAAGTAGACCCGTATATAGAACTATATATCTATGAATATGCATATACTTGTTGTCAAGAATTAAGTTTACCAAATCCCTCATTTTTTCTGCCAAAATAAAATCAATGGACATGTCCATCATATACAGCACCAACTTCCCATTTCACCACAATGATTTTATCTTTGTTGGGTCTCGTATGCCAAAGATAAATTCTTTGTTAAACAGGAGCTATGAGTTTGTTTACATCTGATCATATATATATATATATATATATATATATATATATATATATATATATATATATAAAACCCAGCCAGGGGATGCACAAGCCAGTTAGTTTCTTCGTGCCGGTCCCAAGCCCGGATAAATGGGGAGGGTTGCGTCAGGAAGGGCATCCGGCGTAAAACATTTGCCAAATGAGATATCTGGAAAACAATACAGATTTACATACTGGATCGGTCGAGACCCAGGTTAACAACTGCCACCAGTATTGTTAGCCAACAGGGTGCTGGTGGAAATTGGGCTACTGTTGGCCGAAGGAGAAGGAGACGAAGAGAGGGAAAGCATGCCCGATTGCAGGAAGAGAGGAGAAAGGTTAGGAGTGTGGTAGTGTGGGTAGGAACATTGAATGTCAGCAGTATGACTGTTATAGGGAGAGAGCTAGCTGATATGCTGGACAGAAGGAAGGTTGATATATTGTGTGTGCAAGAGACCAGGTGGAAGGGAAGTAAGGCCAGGTGTATTGGAGGTGGGTTCAAATTGTTCTATCATGGTGTGGATGGGAGGAGAAATGGGGTAGGGGTTATCCTGAAGGAACAGTATGCCAAGAGTGTTTTGGAGGTGAAGAGCATGTCAGATAGAGTGATGTTTGTGAAAGTGGAAATTGATGGTGTAATGATGAATGTTGTTAGTGCATATGCTCCACAAGTTGGGTGTGCGATGGATGAGAAAGAAACATTTTGGAGTGAGCTGGATGAAGTGGTGATGACTGTACCCAGGGGTAAGAGAGTGGTGATTGGAGCAGATTTCACTGGGCATGTTGGTGAAGGGAACAGAGGGGATGAGGAAGTGATGGGTAGGTATGCTGTTAAGGAAAGGAATGCAGAAGGTCAGATGGTAATGGATTTTGTGAAAAGGATGGACATGGCTGTGGTGAATACATATTTTAACAAGAGGGAGGAGCATAGGGTGACATACAAGAGTGGAGGGAGATGCATAGAGGTGGATTATATCCTATGCAGGAGGGCCAGCTTGAAGGAGATTGAAGACTGTAAAGTGGTGATGGGGTAAAGTGTAGTTAGGCAGCACTGAATGGTGGTCTGTAGAATGATGTTGGTGATCAAGAAGAGAAGGAGTGTGAGGGCAGCACCAAGGATCGAATGGTGGAAAGTGAAAAAGGATGATTGTGAGGTGGAGTTCAGAGAAGAGTTAAGCAGACACTAGGTGGCAGTGAAGAGTTACCGAACAGTTGGGTAACTACAGCAGAGCTAGTAGGGGAGACTGCCAGAAAGGTGCTTGGTGTGACATCTGGACAGACGAAGGAGGACAAGGAGAGCTAGTGGTGGAATGAGGAAGTACAGGACAGTATACAGAGAAAGAGGTTGGTGAAGAAGAAGTGGGATTGTTAGAGAGATGAAGAAAGTAGACAGGAGTATAAGGAGATGAGGTGCATAGCAAAGAGAGAGGTGGCGGAGGCTAAGGATAAGGTATATGAAGAGTTGTATGAAAAGATGGACACTAAGGAGGGAGAAATGGACCTGTACTGATTGGCTAGACAGAGGGACTGAGCTAGGAAAGATGTGTAGCAGGTAAGGGCGATAAAGGATAATGAGGGAAACATACTCACAAGCGAGGAGAGTGTGTTGAACAAATGGAAACAGTACTTTGAGGGGCCGATGGATGAAGAGAATGAGAGACACAGAGAAGGTTGGATGATGTGGGGGATAGTGAATCAGGAAGTGCAACAGATTAGCAAGGAGGAAGTAAGGCTAGCTATGAAGAGGATGAAGAATGGAAAGGCTGCTGGTCCAGATGACATACCTGTGGAAGCTTTGATGTGTTTAGGAGAAATGGCAGTGGAATTTTTAACCAGATTGTTTAATGAAATCTTGGAAAGTGAGAGGATGCCTGAGGAGTGGAGAAAAAGTATTTTGGTACCGATTTTTAAGAATAAGGGTGATATGCATAGCTGCAGTAACTACAGAGAGATAAAATTGATCAGTCACAGCATGAAATTATGGGAAAGAGTAGTAGAAGCTAGGCTAAGAAGGGATGTCATAATTAGTGATCAGCAGTATGGTTTCATGCCAGGAAAGAGCACTACAGATTTATTTATTTATTTATTTTACATTTGTTAACTGGGGGTGACTGACTGAGCCGAAAAGGCCCTTTTTCAGCAGAGGCCCGGGGAGAAAAGCTCCACATAGAAAATTACAGATACATTTAGATATTTAGACATGATCAGTATACACACAAATTACAATAGGCATGTTTTTTACAGTGGCATGCAGCACATAGTACAATTGTGTACACTTACCATAAATGTAGATGTTTGAGTGTATTCACTGTTGCAGTCATCACACTTGGGTTATCTGCCTGCAGGTAGCCCTCAGTTGGCCCAAATACCAGAACTTGGGATTTCTGCGTCGGATACTGTCACCTCTTCCATGACGTCAGGTCGTCAGAGGTATAAAACATGCAGCCGACGCCATTACATCAGTTTCTTGCCCCAGATGTCAGGAGCCCCCAAAATAGGAAGCAATTACATGGTGTGGAACACCTCCAGTGAAAAGTAAATATCATTGCCATAAGATATGGTCAAAAAAAGAGGCTAAGTAGAAAGTATAGAAAAGTCAGGGGGCTGAAGGGAGGGTAACCAGGACTGCAACAGTGAATACACTCGAACATCTGCATTTATGGTAAGTGTACACAACGGTACTATGTTCTTTGTGTTTCACTGTTGCAGTCATCACCCTTGGGTTGACTCCCAAAGCTGAGGAAGGGTGGAGGCAGTCAAGAAGTGTTAGGGCTTGCTAGCAGGCCTTGTAAGACTGCTGTAGCAAATCCAGCTCTGGATTTAGAAAAGACAGGCAAGTGGTAATGCTTGGTGAAGGTGTGTACTGAACTCCAGGTTGCAGCTTCCAGGATATCCCTGATAGGGACTCCCCTGAGAAATGCCATAGATGTTGATGTAGCCCTAGTGGAATGGGTTCTGATCCCCTGTGGGGTAGGTTTTCCATGGTGTTTGTAGCAGAAATGGATGCAGTGTGCTATCCATTTGGAGATGGCGAGTTTTGAAATGGCCTTGCCCTCTGCCCCTGTAGCAAAGCTGACTAGCAGCTGGTCAGATTTTCTGAAAGGTTTACTCCTGTCTTGAGAAGAAGCTGTCTGTACACGTCCAAGGAGTGCAGGATCCTTTCCCCTTTATTATGAGGATTAGGAAAAAAGGTAGGTAAATGGATTAATTGGTTTAAAGCCACACTGGATACCACATTGGGCATAAATGATACATTAGTCCTGAGGGAAACCCTGTCCGCATGGAAGATAATGAAGGTTTCCACAGCCATAAGGGCCTGTAACTCAGATACTCTTCTTGCTGAAGTGATGGCTAGAAGTAAGGCTGTTTTCCAAGACAGGAATTTTAACTCTGCTGTAGCAGCAGGCTCAAAAGGGGGAAGCATGAGCTTCTCTAGTACAAAGTTAAGGTCCCAGGCAGGAGTGGGAGCTCTCCTCGGGGGTCTTAAATTGTTAGCTCCTCTCAGGAACTGTTTGACCAGAGGGTGAGAGAAGAGGGGTGACTGAGTATTGTAATGATGAGATGGCAGAGGCATGACTCTTAATTGATGAGAAGGATAGGGCTTTGTGGAGCAGCTCTGCTAGATAATCTAGAATTTGAGGTAAGGTTTGCACGGCTGTGTCCTTTCCTTGAGACTGGCTCCAAGAACAGTATCTTTTCCACTTTTCTGAATAGGATTTCCTAGTACTAGGCCTCCTGGCCTCAAGGATGACATCCAGAACCTGTTTGCTGAAGGTTGCTGGTGATGCATTCAGGGAATAAGCCAGGCTGCTAGGTTCAGGGTTTGCAGCTGAGGATGCAAAATCTGGCCCTCCTGCTAGGACAGCAGAGAGGGGGTCAGATGCAGGTGCCAGGGTGGCACTGCTGTCAGACTACGTAATAGTGGGTACCAGTCTGGGGCAATAAGGATTGTCCTTGCCCTGTCCTGTTTGATCTTGAGTAGTACTTTCAAGAGGAGGGGCAGAGGGGGAAAGGCATAGACTGAGAGGTTTTCCCATGTAAAGGATAGAGCATCCACTTTCCATGCTAGGCTGTGGGGAGTTCTGGTGCAATATTTTCTCAATAGATGGTTTTGGGGGAAGCAAAGAGGTCCACCTCTGGTGTCCCCCACCTGTGGATTAGAAGCTTGAATGAGTTGGGTTCCAGTTTCCACTTGTGTGGATCCATTAGAATTTTGCTTAAGTCATTTGCCAGTGAATGTTGTTTGCCTGGCAGGAATTGAGCTTACAGGTGCACTTAGTTGATCAAGGCTGTGTTCCACAGAGCTATAGCTAACCTGCAAAGCGGGTAGGAATGAGTTCCCCCTGCTTGTTTATGCACCACATAACTATGGTGTTTGTTTGTCTTTATCAAGAGTTGTCCTGAAAGGATAAGGTATTTCAAGGCTGTCAGTGCATTCTGTACAGCTAACATTTCTTTTTGATTGATATGCAGGTGCATTTGTCCTGGGCTCCATATGCCTGGAACGCATTTCCCTGCCATATTTGCCCCCCATGCATAGTCTGATGCATCTGTTTTCAGGGTTTGGGAGGTGGGGGTTGAGTGAAAGGGAGTCACTTGTTGTGGTTGCAGGCCTCTGCCCACCAGAGGAACTCTGTCCTTAGGCAAGGAATGATAGGAATCACTGTTTCCAGGTCCTGAGAATGTTGACTCCAAAGACTTTTAAGTACCATCCTCATATGCAGTCTTGCATATGGAATTAGGAGAATGCATAAGGCCATGAACCCTAGGGCTTGCAGTATTTTTCTTGCAGATAACTGGGTTTGGGTGGCCAGTAGTTTGAAGTAATCTGTCAGATAAACCTGTTTTTCTGGAGTGAGGAATGCCATCTGGGAAGTTGTGTTCAAGATTGCTCCCAGGAATACAGTTTTTTGGTGGGTACAAGATGTGATTTCCTTTTGTTGATGGTATAACCCAGGGACGTTAGGAGTCTCTTTACAAATCTCAGGTGCTGAAGTAGCAATTCCTGACTGCCTGCCTGAATCAGGCCACGTATGGGTAAATTTGAATGTCTCTCTGCCTGCAGTATGCAATGGCTGGAGCCAGGCACTTTGTGAATACCCTGGGCACAGTAGATAAGCCAAAGGGAAGTGCAGAGAACTGATAGTGAATAGACATAGTCAAAGAAGCATCTCGCAGCATGAATGGGTCTCAATAGAGGCCTGCGAATCTGTAGAAGTGGGTATCAGGGGCTGCGAAAGCACCTCACTGAGTACCAACAGACTGGCAACTAGCTTAATGGAAGCATCGTCGGCAGTTTTGGACCTATGTGGTCTGTCTCTGTCTTTCTCCTTATGTTTTTTTGGAAGATCGGTAGTTGGATGGCTTAACGAAGCCATTTCGGAATACAGAGAATGAGAGCAAAAGAATTTATTTATTTTATTTATTATAAATTTGTTGACCGGGAAAGTCAGTCTGGATATACGTGCATTTTCAGCAGAGGCCCGGGGAGAAAAGCTCCAAGAGATTATAGAAACATAGCAGAGCAATTACGCACAGAACAAAACACGTTTTCAAATTTACATTAGTAACTCCAGAAAAAAGTTAATGAAAAGATTTATACTTAACACAGCTATAAAAACTTTTGTGAAAACTACATTCCTTGTATATACAATTTTTTTTTTTACATCGGTTCGTGGGAAATTAATTTCTTCAGTAGATTCATAGGAAGTAAGAAACAAAGGCTACAGTGAGTAGGTAAAGGTAAAATAGGCAGCAGAGGTGGTTCTGGAAACAGTGAATACTGTTAGTCTGGATTCAAGCAAGGGCATAGCCATTGAGAAGTTGAAAGGATTCTTAGGTGCTTTTTAAACAGTGTTGTAGATGAAATGGATGTTAGTTCAATTGGAAGCTTGTTCCATATATTACCAATAGAGTTAGTGAACAAGCACTCCCTAGACTTATTGTTGGATTTTAGGGAAGATACTAATACCCTATTGGCAGATCGTAGGGTGGTTAGGTTTTTGTAAGGGCTAACAAGGTTACAGAGTATGGGAGCATTTGAGGGATGATGCAGAATATTATGAGTGATGGTACGTTTTTGTAATAGAATCTGATTTTGTAATTCTAGCCAACCTAATAGCTTAAGATTCTAGCAGTGATGGATTCTAAATGAAGAACCAGTAGCAAATTTGGCTATATTATTAAAGGATGTTACTAATTTATGGATATTGCTTTTAGACAGGTTTGTGTAAATTGGGGAGGCATAGAGAAAGGTTGAGAGTAGGTGAGTTTGGGCGATAGTGGACCTAGTTGAGGCTGTGAGAAAGGGTTTGATTCTACAAAGGGAACCAAGTTTTCTATTAACTGATTTAACAGTTAGGTTAATAAGTGTTTCAAAGGTAAGATTATGGTCAGTTGTAACCCTTAGAAGTTTGGTGGTTATGTCAGGAGCTATTGTAGTACCATTATTGGATGTGACTGTAAAGTTAATAGAGGAGGACTTAAGCGACAAAGATAGTGACGAATAGCTCAGGCGTTGAACAAGGCACAAAACCAACAGCGAGGAATGTCGTGGTCTGGGCCTAAACAGGTGATGCAGTAAGAATGAAAATCTCTACGAGGTATTTGCTTTCCACAGGCAAGACAATTGTTAACTTTTTCTGACATCGGTTAGAGCAAGAAAAAAGGGTCCCCAACGGGGTACTTAGCTTTAGAAGACTTCAGGTTTGAAACTCGAAAAAATGAAAATTTCAGGTAGCGGCCGACTGGCACTTGCAAACTGCTTCTGCTTCGGGCTCCCGCAAGAAAAGCTGATGCAGTGGTGTCGGCAGCATGTTTTATACCCCTGACGACCTGACATCATGGAAGAGGTGACAGCATCTGACGCAGAAATCCCAACACTCTGGTATTTGGGCTGACTGAGGGCTACCTGCAGGCAGATAACCCAAGTGTGATGACTGCAACAGCGAAACACAAAGAATATCAACAGTTACAGTGGAGAGAACAAACAAAAAAATATTAATTTAAAAATAAAGGTAATTAATAGATTTGTGGTGTACAGCTGACATTTGAAACATAGGTATAATACATACATAGTACACAGGTACAGTACAAACATTGTACATTAGCCAGTGTTTGTGATTAAGACTGAAAACTATTATCAAGTACTCTAGGTTTAGTATGTGTACCTTATCCGCTTTCACTAGCCTGGGGAGCAATCATGGCACTGCCAACTTTGCTTGAGATATTGCCTAATGAGGTTTTTAAAGGAGGCTTTGGACAATGTGTTTTGTATGACAGTGGGAAGAGAGTTCCATTTTTTAGCCACTGAACAACTATATAGTGCGTCTCCAAAGCTACTGTAGCTATTGGTGACTTCTAGTACTAGTTTGCTTGATAATCTAAGATGCCTTTGGGTTGAGTGATGTTGTACTAGGTTTTTGGGGGCAGGACACTTACTTATTGAGGAGGTAGCATATAGAATGACAGAGGCAGAGCCGATTATTGGTTAGGAGGTTGGGCAGTTCAAGCCAGTGGAGCTGTCTCAAAGCAGTACAGTGATGAGTTCTATATGAGCACTTTGCATCAAAGCGGGCAAGTCTGTTACAGCAGGCTTCCACTTTGCTTAGTTCAGTTTTGTTGAGATTAGTCAGAATGGGAGATGTATAGAGTAAGATGGCTAGAAGTTGAGAGCAAACAATGGTTGATCTTGTGTTGTTGGTAAGAAATGGTTTGATACGGTAGAGTGATCCCAGTCTGGCAAGTACTTTTTTAATAATTAAGTTGAGATGACTATCAAATTTTAGGTGGGAGTCTATGGTTATTCCCAATAGCTTAGCCTGTGCCACCGGAGCAATTGGAGTAGCATTTGTGGAGTAGATAGTGAATTGACTGTTATCAGTGTTTTTGTTAGAACTGGTTATAATAAGCTGAGTTTTCTTTGGATTGAGGACAAGTTGGGCTTTGGTAAGGTAGTTTTCAACATCAGAGAATGCTACTTGAGTTGTTTGCAGGAGGGTGGAAATGTTTTGTGCAGCACAGATTAAAAGTGTATGGGACAAGGATCTGTCCAGCATGTGGCGATCCTTGTACTAGGAAGGTGGATTCCATGAAGTATGTGTTTGTGATCAGGATGTACGTGTAGCATGTCCAACATCACTGGGGTGGACATGGCTTTATTCAGGGTAGGCATCATGCTACATAGTGGAGATGAGGATTGGGAAGGCTGGTGTAGGCCATCTGAACTTGGCCAACACTCCTTAAAGGAAATATGTGCTCTGATATGGGTCACTTGAGTGTTGAGTATAGCTGGACAATGATCTCTATATTCATGGATGGCACACTGTCATGATTAGGGTTGCCACATACAACTACCTGACAGGTGTGGTGACATAACTATCACAGGAAAGACAACTGCCCAGCTGCATCCCTTACAAACAGTGTCCATTATGTTGACCGCTGCCTAGGTGGTAGTTCATGGATACAGGGTTATTAACATAGGGGTGACAATGCAATATGTAGCTGTCAGACTGTGGCCATATGTCACACACCTCACCCACAAAGCCCCTTCTGTATGTTGTCCACAACACTCTGAGTCAGCTATTGCTCCTAGGTCACAGTCATTTGCATACTTCAATAGGCAAATGCCTTCTGTTAATCTGTGTGGTATAGACTACAATGAAGGGGAGTACAATGAATTAACCCTGTCTTACTGTAGCTGGCACTGTTGTGATGTGCATGTATTATTCAGACATCTTCTGCAGTGTTGGTTCTGCCAGCAGTCCCGTTGCAAAACACTCCTGTGACATAGGAATGTACATCTAGTATACTGAGTGTAGGTGAAACACAGTATGGGTGATGATGTCCTATGAAGTGGCAAGGTTATGATATGCAGTGTGAAATCAACCTTACTGTCATCTACATCTGGACTGCTGACATCAAATAAGTTGATCGAGGTTCATGGCCTTTCAGACCAGACTCAGCAGGGTAGTAGTGCAGTACTTCATTATCAGTGGTGTCTCCCCCTTCGTGGGTTGTGATAACTGTTGGTGTGCACCATTCAGTGTGTACACAGCCTGACATGAAGCTATGTTTTACATGATGTGTATGTGTAGAGCAACTTGTTTTGCCATATGTGTATGATACAACCTGGGATGTGGACAGGTCCCATGCAGCCTGCGTGCAGCTTGCACCTGCATAGTTGTGGTTACAGGGGCTCTGTAGTGTACATGGATATATGATTGTGTACCTGTTGGGGGGGGGGGCAGTGTGTTTATATTATCCAAGACCCTATCTGGATTGTTTATTCATGCTCAGCACTTGTAAGCACCAAGTAAGCTATTAATTATTATAGCACTCAAATCTTCCTCATTACCTAGAGGTACACAGTTTTTGTATGTACTTCTCACTTGCTTAGAGTAAAACAGCTCTTGTACTCACTTTCCTCACTTATCTAGGGGAAAATAGTTTTGTATTCAGGCATGTCCAATTGTCAGCTTCCCAGTGTTCTCTCCTGTCTATCTGATTAATCTGGGCATCTTGAGGCAATGTAGAAATTGCCTCATGTACACAGACAACCCTCTCCACCTACCACCCAACACTACAACCTGTGAGAGATGCACTTATCTAGCCAAACTGGAGGTAAAGCTCTCTCCAACCAAGACTGAACTTGACAGTCATGTGGAGAAGGTAAACATTTGCACCACACTAAACTCATCACATAGTCTCGCTAAATCTACATCACCATAACCCACACATACTAACACAAAAACATTCACAGAGGCTCTCAATTATAATCTGTCTAAGCAACAGAGACCACCAAAGCAGAAATGCAAGCAACCTCCATCCCCCAACACAACCCCAATGGCACATAGCCCACAGACTCAGTGTGCCACTCAACCACAGCCAATAAGGGAAATCAACGTACCCAACACACTAGTCATAGGTGACTCTATAGTCAAGCACACTGATGTCCCACTCACCAGGCTAAACAAAAGGTTACTGTCAGCTGCCTGTTTGGTACAAGGATCTGCCACATAACCCATGCACTCAGGTCACTCCACAACAAGTACAAATACGACTCTGTCATTGTCCATGTTGGTGTGAATTATCTGAGACGTACCTCCCTGGACTACATGAAAAGAGACATGGAAGAGCTCTCCGATCTTGTAGTCCAGGCAGGTATGACCCTAGCCCTGAGTAGCATTCTGCCATTGCCCAGAATTATACCACAGTACGAGGACAAAATGATTGACTTCAACAATTGGCTAAGCTTCTGGTGTCATTCTAAGAGGATCCAGTATCTGTCTGCTTGGGATGACATGGTCGACAGACCACGATGCTTTGCCACAGATGGCCTGCACCTGTGGCCCCTGGGATTCTGGATACTGGCTAAGGCTCTTGCTGCCCCTATAGTGCCTTCATGTACCAACTCATTAACTCAACGCTTTCTGAAATTCATAAACTCCAATGCATTGGATCAACTTATCCACACACCCACCAGGGGCAACAATATCCTAGACCTAGGCATTACCGACATGAGTGACTGGTGTTCCACACCTGAAGTCAATTCCTCGTTGGTCCGATCCGACCATAAGCTAAACACACCCTTAATATCCACATCCTGCCACCACCCCCCATTAAGGAAACCACAGTGTAATATTTCTACAAAGCCAACTTCATGCTTCTTAAGACAGAAGTGGTGAACTTCATGACACCCATGCAGATGGACAATACAGTTACAACTGCTGAATCCTACACAAATGCACTCTATAAGCACTTACACGAGTGCATGGATCGTGCTATCCCAAACAGAACCAAGATGCTATCCTCCAAAATAAGGAAGCCAATCTGGTGGTCCCCTGACAAACAAACTGTACAACAGAAGGAAGAAACTGTTGCAAAAAAAAAAAGTACATTCCCATGAGTGGAGGAGCTCCCTGGTCAGCCTCAGTAAGAAGCTGAGATCCCTTATAAGATCCCTTATAAGATCCTCCAAAGCTAGCTACAGAAACAAAACCACCACTAATTCCAAGGACAACCACAAAGCATTCTATAGCTATGTCAAATATCTTGACGCCAGCACCCAGATCTGCTCTGAGTTACAGCACAAAGGCACAAACATTACAGAACCAACTGATATTGCCAACATCCTGGCAGATAGATACAGTGCTACCTTTCCCCCCTCTCACCCCCTAAAGGGCCCATATCTATACAGGAAGAATGCAGAGTCCCTATAATCACAACTATGGAGGTAAATGCTGCACTCTCTAAAGCCAATATCACAGCATCCATGAAACTGGACAACATCCCAGGCTGTGTTTTACATGAACTTCAGAACGAACTGGCTCCCCACTTAAGCACCATGTTCAATAATAACCTCACAACAGGCTTTGTGCCCCCTGAATGGCACACAGCAACAGTTATCCCACTCCACAAAGATGGCGCCACAATGGACCATGGGACCTATTGCCCTATAAGCCTGACTAGCCTGGTCTACAAGGCTATGGAGCACATCATCATGGATCTCATTCACAGAGACATTGGGTACCTCCAAACCTTTGACCCCACCCAGTTTGGCTTTGTTAAAGGCAGCCCATGCCTCCTAAACCTGGTGAACAACTTTGAGACAGTTACCAAGGCATTAGATGAGGGTAAGGAGGTCCACACAGCCTACCTTGATCTCTCAAAGGTTTTCAACACCATTCCCCATTCTGGTATTATCGACATACCCACCCACCTGAACATTAACCCCTATGTCACAAGATGGTTTACAAAGTGGCTCACAGACAAAACCCACACAGTGAGAGTTGCAGACCCTAGGTCCGACTGTAAACCAGTTACAAGTGGCATCCCCCAGGGCTCAGTCCTAGGACCCCTCATGTTCGTTACATACTTCTCTGAGGTACAGACAAGCACAGGAGGACTTTGGCTGAAAAGGTTTGCAGATGACTGCAAACTAGGGGACATAATTGGTTCCCCAGCTGATACAGACACCCTTCAGAAGGATCGCACTGAGATGGATACCTGGTGTCAATATCATGGCCTCAAGCTGAATGCCAAAAAGTGCATAGTCATCCCCTTCGGATAAAACTAATTACCCGCAGACTACCACATAGGTGCTAGTCCCCTACATACAGAAAAGGTAATAAGGGATCTGGGAACCCAAGTAGATAGCAATCTCTCCTTTGATAACCATAATGCCATGGTTGTTAGAATATCCTTCTACGTGGCCCCCCCTAATCTCAAATGGGTTTACATCCAGAACAAAGGAGTCCATTGTGCCTCTCTACTCATGACTTATTAAACCCATTAAAGGATACAACACCCCATTTGGGATGTACCTTACAAGACAACTGCAACAGCTTGCAAGACCACAACAGTACCACACCAAGAGGATTACTGACCTCAAACAGATGACCTATGCAGCCCAACTAAAGAAACTCCAGCTGTACTTGGCTGCATACCGCCTTCTCAGAGGTGATCTCTGCTTGACATACAAGGCCCATGTCCAACCCAGTATTGATGGATATGCTCCACCTAAACAAAAGCCCCTGAGAGCCACATGCTCTAGGGATATAAACCTAAACAGAACGATAACTAGGACATGCTGGAGGGATAGATTCCTGACCCAGAGATTCCCCATGCTTTGGAGCATGATTCCAATGTACATCAGGCAGGGCCCCTCACTAGCACTCCAAGAGAAACCTTGACGGGTGGATGGGTGACAGACATGTACCCCGGTGATCACTGCAGTGGCTCTGCTGGACAGAGGCACAGGGAGCTAATGGCTCTGCTGTTCAGAGACACAGGGAACTAACCTAACGGGGTGGCAATAGCCAACACACTCTAGCTAGGCTTATAAATGCCCTTGGGCAGACAGCCTAGTACCTACCTATGAACCTGTGAACCTATTACATGTCTTATGTGCATGGATAGTTAACTAGCTCTTCCATTTTACTTTGCTATCATGCTGATAAACTGTTGGGTGACTACAAGTCATATGTATCCTGTTATTGTGTATTGTAAATGCCAATAGACATAATTAATGTTTGCCTAACATAACAGTAATGCTATGTAAAATGTAATACATATCTGCCTACAATACTGTACATTACACAATTACTGGCACAATATCCCACAATGCAAATCATAATTGCAAAGTAGGCCCACCTTTGACATGTTATTCTCAGTAATACACCCATACATATGCCTACTGTTACAATATATCAGCATATACTATCCCATGTTATAGCACGTACTTGTTGGACCAACCATGCCACTGACAGTGGCTGGAGAAGAATTGTTGGATTCAAAGCCCTTATATAGCATCCCTTGTGGTGTATGAGGTGTTTGCCTTGTGACCTACAGCAGTACACACAAATACTACAAGCATTACTATGCTCGGCAATACATCACTACAAGATAACGGTTTCCACTATATGCATTGTGTACACTTTATTACAGAACAGGTGCTACATACACAGACATACTGAGTGCTCTACATACCTTATTAGTAACCTGAGGTGTCGTTGATTGTTATTTCAATCCTTTTCAGTTTGTGTTTGTCTTCCTTGTAATGTTCTGCTGGTATATACAGATGGTTTGAATGTGTGACAAGCCATCCTTTTATAGTTAAATATCGGTAACATGTGCTATCCTGACCACCAATTGGTGTTCCAAAGTAGTTAATTACATGCACATCAGCTGTGCAGCTACTCCATTAGCCAATACCATGGCAACATAGGTGTATAATTGAGTACTCCACTTGGGCGTTGTCCCTTTGCCTTACTTTCGAGGAAGACAGCCTGGATGTGTTGTTTGTGATGTATTGCAACAGCTATATGGAGACAGACAGAGATATATCAACTTCATGACTCCAGTGGATTGTGTGTAATGGCTAGAAGATGTTGTTCTACATGTGAGTACAGCTGTTATATTTCAGAGCATTGCTACTTATGCAGGGGTTGTTTGTACCTGATACTTCTGCATATGTTTCAGTCTGGCAAGGATGTTTGGGCAGCTCAAGGCTGTATGGCTATGCATGAAATGTTAGGTGGTTTACAGTGTGCTCACCAGACATCTTTGGGTTGGTGTACATGTGTATTATACTGTGCTGTTAATCAGAAATTGGTAACACTTCCTGGTGTACACACAACCCTTTGAAATGGGATTAGTGCAAACAAACCCTGTAACATCAGCAGCTGTTCCATTGTATAACAGCAACTATTTCACATAGGGCCATGTTAGTGTGTCTCTGACAAGGTATGTTAAGACTTCTGCAGATGTCGTACAGTGAGTGAATGATTTGTGATGTTATTACTGTTTGTATTGTAATTGATTTGGGTGTGGGGGAGATGTTGGTGGGTGTACATAGCAGATGCAGGTGTATAGGAACTGCTTTTATACATAATCAATATGTGTGTGAGGGTTCCTTCCCTATTTGAACACCTATCCTTTAGTGGACTAATACTATGGTAATTGCAGGCCGATTCATTAAGTCCACTGTTAATTGGTTCCTGTATAGCATGCAGGTGATGTTAGTCCTTGAATCCTTTCGGCAATACATCGGAATGTAATAAAGTGTTGCTACATGAAAGTTGTCTGTGTATTTCTGTCATAGGTATTTGCAGTCATTGGAGTTGTGTTTGTGACTGTCCCTCTTTGGTTAGGGTTGCCACCTTTTCAAATGGCCATAGTGGGACATTTTCGGTTCATACATCAGAATTTACAGGCCGACAAAAACCCACAGTCAGTACAAAGGATAGAACTTTCCTTTTTTGCCTAAATAAAAGCTTGTTTTTGTAGCAGTTTAGTTGCTTATCCTGTTTCTTGTACCATGTAGGTATTTTAGATACAGAAATAACTATTTTATGCAACTATTACATTACATATGGGGCATAATTATGTCCTACAATCTCAGGACATTTGCCATTTTTAATATTTTTGGTCAGGACACAACCACCCAAAGAGGTACTATCCCTCGCAAAGTGGGACAGGTGGTAACCCTATCTTTGGCTCATGTCCATAGCGCATATTTGTAATAGTGTATAGGCATATACTCTCCATATCCTTTGTTCATAAAGTTTGGTCATGGCGGAATGTGTAATTGCTATGGCCCATGTTATACTCATATATAAACACTTCAACTGCTGTATACGGGATACCTATGGAATCCCAAACACACACATTTCCGACGCCCACAGTACAGGGCCCAGACTCCCAAACCCCACATTACCGAACACTCAAACTCGCAACAGACAAATTCGCAAAAGTAACACAAACACTAAACACACACACGCACACAGACACACTGCTACCCACCACATCCAAACAAACCATCCTACACTATGTATGAGCAGGTGGGCAAGCCCCCCTACAACCCCCATGTGGGTGGCTGCGCCCCACACACTCCCCTACTTTAATATTCTACCTCCGAGATCACACAAAGCAAACCCACACCCACACATTACAGTCCCCCAGGAACACACACCACACTCAGAACACATACTTACACACACTACAGCCCTCAGAAACACACTTACACACAGTAACCTACCTGAACCGCAGCACCAGAAGAACTAACTAAATATCCCTTAACATTGGGATTTTAAAACTCGCGCTTCTGGTGTTTTGGTACTGTGGTCTTTCGGTCTTTAAGCCTCATGATTATGCACATTGGTATGTCAAGCATTCGGTATTTGGTAGGTATCCCATTTATATGTACCTCCATGGTTGTGTAGATGTTGTTAACCTATCCATATATCTACATATATATGTAGATCCCTATATATTGACATATATCTCTCTCTCTCCCTCTCCATATATGTTGATTGATATATATGTTGATTGATATATATATATATATATATATATATATATATATAGCATACAGCTTTCATTGGGTACATGGCGGTTTGTCCTATTTCCACACATTTCTCCCTTTTGTGTTTTAACCTGTCAGAATACACAACTGCCATTGGTACATCTCAGGTAGCTTAGTGGTAGGTTATTGTGAGGATTGAGTACATGGTTGAGTGTTCTAATCCTGGCAGTGGTCATTTTACCTCTCAGAGCAGGCACTGGTAGTGCAAGGGTGATTAACATACATTTCAGCAGTTGTGTGTTCCAAATGTTTATTATTCTGTGGAATACTACCTATATATGCAGGCTGTGGTTAACGTATACTATGTAACATGTAAATCATCTCTGACTTTATTGGGATTTGAACCAGGACTGCACAGATATTATGCAAATGCTGTAGCATTACACTACTGACATTAACGTTCCTTCTGCCTATTTCCTATGTCCATGAATCCTATGTGTAAGCTTGGCTACACAACAGGCGGAGCCACCCACACCCAGTGAGCTTCTCGAAATACCGACATAACACATGAATTGAGAGACTATACATTAACATCCTAACTACATTTGCCATAGCCCCTGACTGACGCACTTCAGGGGAAACCTTGATGTGTGACTGAGCAACAGTATATACACCCCTGGGATCAAGTGTCCCAGAAACATACAGCCAGAGTGTGGGGGAGCCACTCCAGTTTTATAGCTGCAAGATCTGTTGGGGAAATTGAATGCTGTTGGGTTGTCATGTTAACATGCCCTTTTGAGATCACTATGTGCCCCTATCACCCTACAGCACCCCAGTCGTCCCTATCACCCTACAGCACCCCAGTCTTCAACAGCTTCCAGCAACTCTGCCTGGAATCACTTCATTGGCTATGCTTGACAGAGACTCAGTTACTTCATCAATGGTGCAGATAAAGCCTCCACACTGTAGCTATGCTTCTAAATGCCCTTGGGCAGATAGCCTACTGCCTTATCTGTGAACCTCTACAGTGCAGGCCATCTCCATCATATGTGATTATACAGTGTTTTCTGATCACAATATACAGTGTAAAATCACCATGTAGTCTGACAACAGTTAAGTACAGCAAGAGCATACAGACTACTGATACATAATCACTCCAAAAGCCTATCTTGGAAGCCAGTGGACTCGTATAGGTTTCAGGCTTTGTATTGCTTACCAGTAGATTACCTACAGGAAAGATGGGAAACATGCCTGCAACAATGCCATACCAACTTGCATGTGTCAGCCTAAGGCTTTGGAATGCTGGGCAAGGCTATTGGCGCCCCCATGGTGCCGTTTTTAGGCAGGTCTCAGAGGTGAATCTCACCTCCATGAACTGCACAATAGCAAAATCAATGAAGATTAGGCTACTCAACACCAGGGGTAGTACTCACAACATGCACGCACTCACAGCACCTGTCAGTATGGACAACATCTACATCTGTTCTGTGACTGGGACCTGTATAAGGCTCCTGTGAGCACACCAGCACTACCAGACTACAACCCATAACACACATTTCAGCCAATGAACATGGACTGGCACAGACATGGAGGGGGTGTATCCATATTCATCGGGGATACCTACACCTCCAAGTTAGTAGGGCAGCATAATACCTCTGTGATCATCCATGTGCAGCGAACATCAGCCACGACTGCAATGCAAACTGTGAGCTGCTACAGATAACACTCCATGATCCAGGAGAACCAGTACAACTATCTGGAGACAGTGCTAAACATGACAGTCCTACCAGACACCCTGTTATTGGTCAGTGTTGGCTACCCTACACTTAACTGGATAACCTACTCGTGTATTCACTTGCAGGCCCAGCACTTCCTGGTATTTATCACCTCATATGGCCTGTATCAGTTGGTAGACAGGCTAACGAGAGGTGAAAAAATACTAGAAGTGGTAATCACTGACATATGCAACAGGTGCACTGCAGCAGAGGTAAACCGGTCACTGTTTAGATCTGACCATGAACTATTCACTGATGATTTCTACTCCCAACCATCTCCCCCACACAAGGAACACACAGTGAATACCTTTCCTACAGCTAAATCCACAGTACTAATGACAGAGGTGGGAGAGTTCACAGGCCCCACACTCGGGGATGACACTGCTCAGGATACAGACAGAATTACAAATGCACTCTATAAGCACCTACAAGGATGCATGGGTCATGCCATCAATGGTAAACCAGGACTCGCGACTCCTACACAAGGACACCAGTCTGCTGAACCCCTGCATTATACAGGCTATACAACAGAAGTAGGACAGTAGTCCAGAACAACAGCAAATCCCAAGACATGCAGACGTCCGTGACCAGTATTAGCAAGATATTATGTTACTCATGTAATCATCCAAGGCTGACACCCACAGGTAAATAGGCATGGATTCAGAATATGACCACAAAGGCTTCTTTGGCTATGTCAAGGATGTTAAGCAGTAACACACAGATTTGCACTGTGCTGGTGAAATATTGCACTGAATATACTGACCCTACTGATATCACCAACACACTTGATACATTCGGAGCAAGCTTCACCCCCTACAGGGCCCACAACAATACCCAAAATGTACAGTATCCCAGACATCTGAGACATACAGGTGGTAATGGCCCTTTCAAATGGCATGACAGAGCATCAATGGAGGCAGATGGTGTCCCAGACTGCATCCTGCAGACACAACAAGACATAGTGACCCCCCCCCCCCGCCTAATATAGCAATTCAACAAGAGTCTCTACACAGGCTACATGGCCATTCACTGATGCATGGCAACAGCTATTCCATTCCACCAAGGTGGTGACACAACTGACCATGGTAACTACCACCCCATAGGCTTGAGTAGCCTGATCTGCATGGCTATGGAGCGCATCCTCATGGCACTCATTAACATAGACAATGGTAACCTCCCCAAACACTTGATCCAACCCAGGTCAGCTTGAATGAGTGCAGATCATACCTACTGAACCTGATTGACATCTTACAGTCACCTAGACTTTAGGTGTGGTAGTTCACAGATACTACCTGGACCTCGCCAAGGGTTTTGACATCATTCCCCACTCAGGTATTATTTCTACACTCTCCAGCCAGTACATACACCCATAAATCACAGGTTGGTTTGCCAACAGGCTTACACAGAGAACCCACATGGTAAGCCTAGCAGCCTCCAGGTCCAACTCTTGACCAGACACAACTGGTGTCCCACAGGACTCAGGCCTGGGACCCCTACTGTTTGCCTTATATTTCTCAGAGGTACGGGGTTAACACAGGTGGTCTACAGCAGGCTGTGTTTGGCAATTACTGCAGACTGGGAGCCATAACTGACAGTCCAGCTGTCACAGACGTCCTTCAAGGGGCCTCACATAGACCAACACAGGGTGTCAGAGTCATGGCCTCCAGCTAAAGGCCACATACTACATGGTCATTCCATTTTGAGAAACTACACACACACATATTAACACATGAGTGGCAGACACTATAATTCAGACGACGTAAAGGGTATGTGGGGACTACATTACATAGTGATCACTCCTTTGACTATCATATCTGCGAAGTAGTTAGGACATCTGTCTATGTAGGCCATCTGATTACTTAAGGGTTTGCATCTAAACAGACTTAGGTTATTGTGCCCCTTTACTCATCACTCATCAATCCCATCATTGACTATGATAACCCATTTTGGATGTACCTCAGAAGACACATCTAACAGCTGGAAGGGCCATGAACGTACCTCGCAAAGAGGGATAATGCCCTCAGACATGTGTCCTATGCTGCCAGACTGCATAAACTCTTGCATTACTCAGTGGCATCTCGTTTAACTCAGAGATGACATATTTGCTGGCCAACAAAGCCGTGTCCAAGTCAGGCTTAATGGATATGCTCCACCTATGGGAATCAATGTCACAATGAGCCACACACTGTAATGAGTTACACCTTGCCACAACCATAACTGGAAGATGCCGGAGTGACAGATTCCTGTCACAGGTACTCCCTGAACTACATCCCTGATTACATTATACGGAGCCCCTCACTAACACTTCAGGGAATCCTTGCAGAGTGGGTGGGGAACAGTGGATACAGCACAGGGATCCCACAACCGGCTCTGCTCCACAGAGGGACAGTTAGTTAATCAATGGGGTGGTGACAGCAGACACAGTTTGGCTAGGCTTATGAATGGCCTCGGGCAGTTAGGCATGTACCTACCTATGTACCTTTGAACCTATACATACAGTATCGACACATGCTGATAGCTTAATTTACTGTTCAGGTATTGCCTTACCTTGTGCCAATGGCAGTTGTGTGTACAATAGTTGAGGGTTGCCTATGTAGGATGGACACAGTAGACCACCTATACATGACAATTTACAGGTGGGTCGTGTGTGTGTGTGCCATCCATGTTTGCTGTGTGTGCAGGTGGAGAAGGGTGTCAGTCCGTAGGTGCCTACACTGTCAGTGTGTGTGTGTGTGCTATACGTTCCCTCTTTGCCAAGGCATGGGCATACTGGGCACGCCTCAGTCTGCCTACTGGGGCTGGCACAAGGTGTTCATGGTCTGAGTCCCTCTGTGCCTGTGGGACCCTTTGCAATGGTGGTGGGCTGTGAGGGCCTTCACCATTCTGTCCCTGCTGCAGCTGTTTATGCAGGATCATATTGTGTAGCATGGCACATACTATGAAGATGTGGGCACACATGCCTGGAGAGTACTGCAAGGCTCCACCAGATATGTCCAAGCAACGGAACAGTAATTTCAGCATCCCAAACACACGCTCTATGATGATTCTGGTTTCTGCGTGTGCCTCATGATGGCTTTCTTGCATGGGTGTGTGTGCATTTCTGATGGGAGTCATCATCCACAGTTCCAGTGCATAGCAAGCAACCCCCACCAGGTGACCATATGGGATGTACCCCCTGGCAAATACCTGATACAGCTGTGAGGCATGCCAGATGTGGGAGTCATGATAACTTCCAGGGCTGCCAGCACACACATCCATGATAATGCCCTTGGCATTGCACACGAGCTGGCAGTTGGTGGTCGGGTTATCCCTTGTGGTTTATGTAGCTCCTACCCTGCTCACCGGGTGGTGTCTTGGTGTGTATGTGCGTGCAGTCTATTGCACCCAGTACCTCCGGGTAGTCTGCCACATGGTGGAAGAGATGCATACTGCTGGCCAACTCCTCCTGTGTTCGGAAGTATATGTGCTCATTAGCATGTGGTAACATGGCATCCAGGAACTGGTGGAGTACCCTGGATGCTGATGCCTGTGAGATCCCCATGATATCCCCAGCTGGCCTTTGAAAGGTACCTGTGGCTAGTATTTCTCAAGCTTACACATACCTTCATGTCCACTGGGATGGGTTCCCCTCTGTTATTTCTGGCTCTGAGGCGTGGCCGGCACAGCTCAACAAGTTGCTGTATGGTGTCCCTGTCCACCCTGTAATGCTCTACTATCTCCAGATCATGTAGCCCCTGGCAGGTTACCCTGGGTCTGAACACTCTTCTCCTCCTCCGGTTTCCATGATGGTTGTCAGCATCATCCTCCACACCACTGTCAGTTTCCAACACATGCTGGTGAATCAAAGCTATGGCAGCCCCTAGCATGTACATATTAAAAGTTCCCCGTCTGTATACACCAATGATGCAAAGTGTCTGGGAATACACAAGTGTGTGTGAGGTGCTTTTACACTTTATACTATTGTGCAATGGATGCTGCTGGTGTAATTGGGTGTGTATGTGCAATTCCAGCTGCAGGGTATCTTAATTATGGGTTTTACAGCAGGTACTGCTATTGTGGGGCCTTTGATGTTGAATTACGCTTGGCTGCCGCGATTCATCTATTGCCCTTTACTTCACTTTTCCACCCGATTCCCCTCCCATTGCCAGGCATGCATCCAGCTGCCGGCTTTCTTGTTTTGTACTTTCCCAACCCAGGATTGTGTAGCGAAATGTGCTATGTAGCTAATCTACTGCAAGTTTGCTTTGTTCTGCTGTTACAGTTCTCTGTTCTTTGCAGTACGGCACCTCCCCTTTCCTGTTCTGCAGGTAGCTGCTAGCAGCCTTGTTAGCCTTTGTCAATGGCCCACTGTGAGTTCCTAGGTGTCAATTACTGATTTGTACTCCAATTACCATGCTGCAGCATTTCGTTAATGTCTTCCCATATCCTTCCTGTTTCAGCTGTGGTGCGTGCCGTGCACAGCCGTTTACCAGGTTTCGAGTGCGTTTTCATCCACATTCACATGCACTTTTGGTTACCTTGTGTGCTCTCAGCTAAGCAAAGCTATGGCTACTTCCACACCCCAATCCCGCGGCTTTGCTTAGCAACAGGCAACCGGGATTAGCAATGCTCCAATGTGCTTACAGCTAAGGAGGCACACCACTCTCTTGATGTCATCTTTATCTCCAGGCCTCACCTCGGTGTGGTGCCTCTACGCTGTGAGGTACATCCTTATGCCGGCGGGGATTTTGCAATTACTTGTCTCATTTGCATGGCATTGACTACTAATTCCTAGTTACCGCGCAGAACACTGTCACAGACCCTTAGCAAACCTATCGCCATGGTTGTGGTGTAGCATGTGTGCCATTGACTATTATGGGGAATTCATGAAATGTGTTACATTGCAGTTTTATTACATATAAATATATTTTCATTGTGATCCCATTTGCACACCGATGCACTGCGATTTTACTTTGCGTTAGTGTGGCCATGACATTAAATGTTCTTTTTTATGTGTTGTGCATGTTTTTTTATGCCAATGGCTATATATTTAGCCATTGGCATATATTAACACTATAATACGTGAGTTTGGTCCTCTGTCATGGCTCCGATTTTATGCTTGAAAAAATGTAAACCGTTTTTTTGGTTTACATTTCTGCATGCTTACGCTACACCTGCACCAATTCAAGAATCGCTATATACCTTCATTTGCATGCTACATTGCTGAGCATGGGGTAATTAGCATACATGCACCGGGAACTGCGCAGCTGTGCCGTACGCTGGTAGTGCACGTAGAAACAGCTCGTACCTGAATCGCTCGGTGGCCATATTTGTTGTTAGATCACCGACACTACGCCTGCACCTGGCACAAGCTTCATGAATCCGGGGATTATTTAAGAAAAGTAAGTATTTTTTTTCTTAAATAATGTCACTGCATAACAGCAATAACCGACTCCGTGGTTGTGGTATATTGAAATTTACCCATGGTTGGCTGTATTTAATCACTCTGGTTTCAGCTTTGTGATTAAACCACAACAACCGTGGGTAAATCTTCAATATACCACACCACGTCGTCGGTTATTGCTTAACTATAGACTGTATAACTGTGACAATAAAGACAACCCTGGGACATATAACAACTGTTGGGAGTGTACAGACCACAAAGTCAAGTGCTGTTGGCCTTGAGGAATTCATACATTTCTTACATGAACCACAGGAGGGAGGATAGTGCCTGGGGACATAACTTTACCAGAAACAGACTGGAATAATATTAATTCAACAACATTAGTAAGGAAATTATTTACATTTTATTTATATTCTACCTATTGACTTAGCAACAGAAACAGACAGGAATAATATTAATTCAACAACATTAGTAAGGAAATTATTTACATTTTTATTTATATTTTACCTACTGACATAGTAAAATCAAGTCAACTGAACCTCAAGGTGTTACTGCTCAATGCCGGGAGTCTAAACAAAATAACTACACTCCCTCCAAGCTCTCCTCACAATCGAGAACATAGACGCCTGTAACATGGATTAAAGTGGCAAAGAGTACCCCAGCAGTCCAAGGTTTCAGTGCCTTGTACACTTTTAGACCAGTAGCTGCACAGGCAAGGGTTAAAGGAGAAGGTGTCTCAATATACATCAATAATAAGCATACCTCTCAGGTGGTCAAACATGATGACGCATTGGAGTTCCTCCATATGCAGACCACCATAGATACAATCCTGTATCATATCATAGCCAGCTATAAGTCACCCTCCATGTCACCAAGCAGCTCACAATGCATACTTGGACTTACTGGAGACCATTTCCATTGAACCTAACACCCTACCTTTGGGAGACTTTAATTACCCCTCTACAGAATGGAAATCCGACATGGCCTCAAATCTACAGGGACAGGGATTGCTGGATTTCATAAATGCAATCACTCTTCAGCAAATAGTGACTATGCTCACGGGAGACTCCCAACATAATAGACCTTGTGCTTACAAATATGGAAGAATGCTGCACCCTTCCAATGTGTCACCCTTCCTGATAAAAATCTGACCATAAAGCTGTCTCCTTTGAAATCAAAATCAACTCCATAATCCCATTAAAACCAGTAGCATTTAGGAACTATGCCAAAGCAAAGTGATGGATTGTCAAAATTCAATGGCCCTCCAAACCCAGAGAAGATAACAGCCTACACTGTATTGCTCTCAGAAACTCTGTACAACCATGTCAATGGCTGTATAGAGGCTGCTGTACCTACCGGAATAGGCAACTAAGAGGGCTAGATAGGTTAGGCAAAGCCAAATTTCAGGTTAAGATAGCCTCCCAGTTGACAAATAACATAAGACCTTCTACAGCTATGTCAGAAACCTCAAGGGCATTACACAGCAATGGGCTGAAGTAGTAGTTAATGGTGCCACATTCACCGAGCCATGCAGTATAGCAGACCTATTAGCAGACAAAATTAGTTCCAACTTTACCCCCCCCCCCCCACACACACACACACACACACACACACCCTCAACCATCCCCTCAAAAATACCCTCAAACGTAAGCTCTCCAATTACGGCTAGGGAGAATTTACTGGCAGTCCTCACTAAAGCCAAGAGCCCAGCCTCAATGGGACCCACTAACATCCCAGGAAGCCTCCTGAACACTCTAAAATATGACTTATAAGGACTCCTGGACTCATTATTCAACTTCAGTGTTAAAACAGACTTTATGCTACATGAATGGAGGACTGCAGTGGTCATCCCCCTTTATAAGGGAGGACATTCAACAGATCCTGGAAACTACAGGACCATTACTCTGACTGGTCTTACTTGCAAAGCCATGGAAAGAATTATCATGGAAATTATCAACAAGAAAATAGGAGACCTGCAGGCACTGGGTCCATCCCAGTTTGACTTTGGCAAAGGAAGGTCATGCTTAATGAATCTGGTGGACTTCTTTAAAAAGGTCATGAAAGCAGCAGATAGAGAAAATGGGACATACTTCCTACCAGATTTGGCTAAAACATTTGATTCAATACCCCACTAGGGCATGGTCAACAGACCTATGGAACTAGATATAAACCCTTTTATAACACACTGGCTCATTGATAGGATCTAGGAGGTTAGAGTCAGTGAGGCCACCTACATAAAGAGGCCGGCCACCAATACAGTCCCCTTTGACGTCTACTTCTCAGATGTCAAAGGCCTTTGGCTGACCAAGTTCACATATGACTGCAAACTGGGAGCAGTCATTGAATCCCTCCAAGATGAGAACATCCTTCAGAAAGGTCTACACAGACAAATCTTTGGTGCCAAAGCCATGACTTAAAACTCAGTACTATTCTGCATTATAGTACCTTCAGGGAAGTCTACCACCTTGGATAACTACAACATCAATAAAACACCCTTAAAATTGATTCAACAGTCAGGGATCTGGGAACTCATGTAGATAGTAACCTAGCCTTTAACCAACATGTATCCAAGGTAGTAAGAAAATCCTTCAACTTTGCTTAACTTACAAGCAAGAGCATGGTATCTAGGTCCATAGAAATCATCATATCACTGTGCTTGACCCTCATCAGTTTCATCATAGAGTATAATGCCTCATTCAGTATGTACCTGACCAGACGGTTCTACCTGACATAGTCGAAACCACACAACACCGACAACAACATCACCGACACCACATAATCGACAGTGCATTAACACGAAACCTCACATACCCGACAACGAAATAACCGACGGTACACAAACACGAAACCCCATACACTGCACACACCACAATAACAACAATAAAAAACAAAACACATCCCCATTCCACAAACCACACACACAACACAAGCACACCAAAATCCTTACAAACCCACACTAAACCTTACATACACAACTATCGACAACCCTGACCCTAAGGTCCGTCACTATCGCACACGTACCTAACCCGCTCCCTAAACCTAACTCACTTAACCCGCCTATCCCAAAGTCTATCCCTACCGCACTTACCTAACCCGCTCCCTAACCCTAACTCACTTAACCGCCCCTATCCTAAAGTCTATCCCTACCGACACTTACCTAACCGCTCCTAACCCTAACTCACTTAACCCGCTATCCCAAAGTCTATCCCTACCGCACACTTACCTAACCCGCTCCCTAACCCTAACTCACTTAACCCACCCCTATCCCCACAGACCGTCAATATCCACACTTACCTGACTCGCACCCTAACGTCCGTCACTACCGCATACTCACACAGCCTTTTCCCATGTCGGCATCCTCGGCATCGGTGTTGTCATCCGTCGTGTCGGTCTTCTGCATTGTCGATGTTCTGGCACTCGCGATTCGCGTCGGTCTTCTTCACTGTCGATCTTCTGGAGCTCGGGATTCCGTTGTCGGTGTTCTACGCTCTCGACTAAGTCAGGTAGAACCGACCAGACACATGCAGCAACCAAACATCTACAATGGTTCCCAATATCATGCAGACCTCTGATAGGTGAACTTTGCCTGGCATAGAGGGCATCTCTGGACCCTGTTTTAATTAACCATTTGCAGATCCACAACAAACAGCAATAGAACTACTCAATTAAAAGACCTAAACTTTGCTTGTGAAATAAAACAGACATGTTGGAGAGACAGACATGTTTCTCATAGAATTCCCTTACTCTGGAACAGGCTCCCCATCCATATGAAGCAGAGTTCCTCCCTATCTCTTTTTAACTGCAATTTGGGCCAGTGGATGTGAAAACAGAAATTCATCCCTGGTCTGGCTCGTATATCTCTGATGGATAGAGGCAGTCAGTAAAACATCCCCATGTAAATCAAATTGGTGTGTCACAATTTGGGTTGAACATCTAGGATACACCTAAGAACCTATGAACCATCACATATTCAGGAACAATTATTTCCGATTGTAAAAAAAAAAAAAAAAAAAAAAAAGGCTACCAGGGAAAGAAAAATACTAGACATCATTTGCATTACTAAGGAAATGACTGTTACTTCATTGTCAAGTTTAACCACTGTTGATGTACAGTGATCATGGGGTTATAAAGGTTAATTTTTTTTGCAAATAATTTGGCCAAACTGAAATCTAAACCAATGCACTCAAGATCAATAACATTATAAGAAAGCAAAACAGTCACTATTTAAAACTAAATGGAGTGATACATTCAGTGGAAAAATGTGACATGATCTGAAACAGAATTTGATCTAGGCATACATCAGGAGGACATATTTTCAAAAGAACAAGATACCTGATTAAGGTGAGAGACAAAAAATAAAAAATGGAAAACAGATCATACTATAAGTTTAAAAACTGAAATAAACTGGACAAAGTAAACAGTGTGTGAAAAGATAAAGAAAAAAACTGAAGAAAATTTATATAAAGATAATGAACATAATAGGAAAGCATTTTATAGATATATAAGATGAGGTACATAAGACATACAAACTGATAAACTGTGTGTAGAACCCAAAATTTATTCTCAGATGCAGCAGATTATAGATATATTTACAAAGTCTTATGCAAAGCAGTCTGGCTCCACAAAGGGCATGGTAAATTGTCCTAGTGACATCCAAGTAACCTCAGATACTGAAATCAAATTAGATTATGTTGAAAAAGAATTACACAAAATGGACCCAAACAAAGCACAGGGAAGAGAAGGAGTTAGTAATAATAACTGGAGAACACTTTAGCATGAACTTACAGTACCTTTATATCTGTTATTCACTAGGTCATTTAAATACGGGGAGATTCCTCAACATTGGAGACATGCGCTTTTTAAACTTGTGTTTAAGGGAAAGGGGAGTAGGAGAAACCCAGAGTCATACAGACCCATAAGTTTACTTCCATGGTGTGGAAAATACTGGAGAAGGCTATTTTGAATAAATTATAATCAGAACTCGAAAGTTTGGGTCTTGAAACTACATATCAGCATGCATATGTTGAAAACAGATCTATACCCACCTGTAACATAATATTCTGTAACAATATAACAGCAACTATAAATGAAAAATAGTGCTGTGATAAAATTCATATAGACTTAACCTCAGCATTTGACAGGGCCATACACAAAACACTGATAAATAAGTTAAAACAACTAGGTACTGATGTACTCTTGATAAGATGGATAAGCTGCATGGACTACAAATAGGTCATGGCAAGTATTATACGGCAACTGGACAGGTGAAATTCTAGACATTCAGGGTATCCACAAAGTTCTGTCCCAGTTCCATACTGGTTCAGGTTGTATCTCTCAGACCTATCTTTTTCATCCGAGTTTTCTATAGACTGTATGGAAATTACCTGAAATTGGGTAAACTGAATGCATTACAGATAGGGTATGCCTGTAAAAGACCTTAACTAATTGACCATTTGGCATAACATAATAATATGATGATTAACACATTAAAAAACTAGGCATATGACATTCGGGGTGTATATCCAAACATCGAACGCTGAAAAGTTCAAACACCAAAATCTCGAACTTGAAAGTTCAAAGTCAGACAATATCGAAGCCATGGAACATCAAATTCTTTCCCAGGGAATGAATTCTGTGGGCCATTTCCACAGCATCGCCATTTCCTCCACTATGGTGTGATCTTGGAGTTGGCATATTTAAGTAGGGGGTGTGTGAGGGGCACAGCCCCCCACATTGAGGGATGTTGGGGGGCTGTGACCCCCCCCCCCGCATTAGAAATATTTTTTAGTGTTAGTGTGTTTCACAATTTGTACTGGAACAGCGATTTTTTTCCAAGGGAAAAAAACGCTGTTCTCAGTCTTCGAGGTTTTCAGCTTCTGTGGTTTTGGGTTTGATGTAACATTCGAAGTTTTGACACTTCAATGTTATGATATAGACCCGACATTTGGGAGACATGGATTGAAAGGTGAATAGTTAATACTGCACATGGTGAGTGAAACTGTTAATTCCTTTAAGGACTTGGGTATATGGCTAGATCCAGCTTTGAGCTTTTGATTTTTCCAATCATATCAACCAACTGGTTAATGATAGCTGTAGAACTATAGCTTATATAAAAAGATTTATATAGTCTAAGACAAGGGTCTGCAACCTGTGGCTCCGGAGCTGCATGTAGCTCGTCTACCCCTCTGCAATAGATCCCTGTAGCTTTGAAAAATAATGGCCACTCTACAGGACACACACACACACACACACACACAGAGCGATTGAGTGATGGACTTTAAATGCTGCTCTTATAAACTTAGAAACTTGCTAGAATAACATGATTTCTGTTGCTATGCATTTCACACACACACACACACACACACACACAGGGTGATTGAGCGATCCCCTGGCAGCAGCAGCATCTCCTGAAAGGTTTCCATGCCTCTCAAAGTCTTACCATAAAAAATATCGAAAGAGCCACAAATAAAGAGGAACAAAAACAGGGATGGACTTTAAATATTTCTCTTATAAACTTGCTAGAATAACATGGTTTCCTCCTAACATGCATTTTTACACACACACACACACACACACACACACACACACACACACACACAGAGTTACCTCTCAACTCTACAGATTTTCACAGAATTTCCTGACTTTTGCCTCATATTTTTGGTCTGTTTCTCATAAAATTGTGGTTTTCTTGCAAATCATTCAGGGCTGAAGTCAGAAAAATAAACATTTTAGTTTCAGACTTCATACCCTTCAGAAAAAATCATGCTAATACAAAATATGTTATTCTATCAACTTTCTAAATTTTTAAAAGCAATATTTAAAAAGTGTCTCTAGTTTTGGGCCTTTGTGCACCAGTGCACCGCTATTTATGGCTTTGTCCAGATTTCTTGTTCTAATAGGTTGAGAGATATGACACACACAGAGCGATCGAGCAATCTCAACAAAAGAACAAAAATAGGGACAGATTTTAAATATTGCTCTTATAAACTTAGTTCTTTTATATTTAGGATAATAATTATATATAAAACTTTGTACGCTGTGTTATCTTCATTTTAGATGTCAAATAGGTTTTGTGGCTCCCGATGAATTTTATTTGGTGGGAGAGAGTCCAAAATGGCTCTTGTGATAGTGAAGGTTGCAGACCCCTGGTCTAGAAACTCAGAAATGATGAAATCAGTGTTTGTTAGTTGCATTAGACTAAAACATGAGTACAGAATAACAATACAGGAACCTTACAAGTAAACAAGCATGAATAAAAAACAGTACAACGAACATATACCAAAAGCATCCATGGAAGCAAAAATTTAAGTTATTACAAAAGACTAAACTAGCTGAACTTTTACATTGTCCCAGCGAACATTTAAGAGGAGACCTTACTCAGGTATATAGGCCATTTACAGACAGACAATTACCTTTGCGTTTAATCAAGACGTAGCTGAGAATCATCAGACAACCTCTACAGAAGATTATATAGGAATGAGAGGGGTACTAATTAGTTATCTGACAGAGTAAATGATGCATGGAATAGACTACCACATCACAAGTAAGCACTAATTAAGATAGTTTTAAAAACAGCCTGGTTACTTATTATGGGAATAATTGTTCTGGTATATTGGTAAGTTAGAAGGGCAATATTGCCCATGCCTGAAATATTTGTAAGTATGTATACATGTATAAAGCCTGTTCCAATGTTATCATTCAAACTCTGTTGAAAACAACAACAACTATTATAAAATTACTGATCTGTTTTATTCCTGCCTACTTTATTTTATTTCTAAAGCTGTCCTTCTAGTCTTGTGTTTCTAAATAGCCAGTAAAGTATTTCAAAAGCTGTAGACGTTTTTAAAACATCAGGCTTTATTATCCAGACACTGTGACTCCACCCACTGGCAAACTAGTTGTGCTCATCAAAGAAGGTAAATTAACTTCCAAGAGCACAGAGGCATGCCTTTCTGGACCAATATAACAAGAAACTAAAATGCAGTAGTTAGTTTCTCAGTGGTACTTACAGACTGGGCCTGCTATAAGTGCCTGCATGCTGTTTGTTTGTGATACATGCTTTCTTCTGCTTGCTCAAAAAGGCAAATGCTCTATGTCCCACTAACCTGATCTCCTGAAACTACCTAGCTCTCCCAATGCTTTTCATAGAAATTTGTATACTCCTACCAAAACCCTAACTTGTAACCCTAAAACTCCCTTCCCTCTCCATAAACCAACCCCCCCCCTCACTCACTCACCTGAAGACTCCTCTTCCACTTCCTAACTCCCTAATCCTGAAATCCCTCCTCCTGCTCCCTAACTCTAAAATCTCCTGTCCCACTCTCTAAACCTAAAATCATGACCACAGCTGCTGAACTTACTTTGCTCAAACTCGAACAATGTGTTTGGGTGAGTTGCAGTAGCTGTGTGTTCTCTTTTAAAAATCCTCAAGGAAAAACTCCAGTCCATGTGCTGAGAAATTTTATCATAAAAGCTTAACAATCCTTCCTATCAGTTTCTTCTGGCACTACTGTAAACCTCAAGTTGTCTCTGCATGACACAGAAAAAAAAACACCTTCACGAAAAAATCTCAATAAACATTAGATGCCACCATCAAAAACAGGAACAGGAACACCACTCCAAAAGTATTTTATTCATACAAAACATTCTAGTACCTCGGCTTCTTGCCTTCTAATGAAACGCTTCTAAACACCACTCTTGTCCTTAAATACACACACCACAATCATAATTACTTCAATTAATCTATCAATGTTCCAATTAATTAGTTAGCCAATTAAACAGAAAATTATCATTTTTAAATACGTTCTAAATGTTTCTTAAAAGGGACATATATCCATCATATATAATGCAAATCACACTTCATTATTTTTCATATGAAAACATATACACAGACTATAATTTCAAGGACATCAAATTCTAATTTATCACATAAGGCAACCTTACATAAATAAATATATATATATATATATATATATATATATATATATATATATATATATATGTTGTTATATGCAAAATTCACATTTCACTCTTTTATATAGTGACATATATATCAGATATAATTTCATAAGCATCAAATTCTAATTACTAAATCAGGCAACCTTAGATGTTATATATAAAATAGTTCTGATGCAAAGTTAATTTTCCAATGCGCATATATACACACAAAGGAAAACTCATACCTAAATTACATACAAATATATGTGTATATGTAGACATATGCATACATCCTTTCTAAATTGCAAAATGGGAAATAGTAATAACCCATATTCTATAGAATTAAATAATTTCATAAACATCAAATTTTAATTGTTAGATAAAGCAACCTTACATATTATATAGAAAATAATTCTGATGCAATATCCTTTTTCCAATGCACATATATACAAACAAATAAAAGAAGAACTCAAACCTAAAATACATATAAATATATGTACACGTGCATACATCCTTTCTAAATTTCAAAGCAAGAAATAGTGATATCCTACATTCTATAGAATTTAATTATTTTCCATATTCATTCCCTTTGGATGCAAAGTGTGAAAATTGATAATTAATCTACTCTCACGTCTAGATAACTCTGTTCTAATATTACATCTCATGCCATTAAGTCATGCCAAAACACTGAAAAATAAACTATCATCCATACCCTGGTGCTAGGACAAAAAAATACATAGCCACTGGGCTTTCAACTTTTTTTCTCATAACATCCCCCAAGTGCTCTAAGATCTGAACCCTAACCCTTCTAGTACTTTGACCAATGTACCATTGAACTGGGCAACAGTTATATCCTAAAATATAAACACCACCACAACTGTTACAATCATAAAATTCCAGAGTCCTATACAACTTCCTATTAATTTTACACTCCTAAAGATTACTTACCCAATTGCATATTGAACAATGTCCACAGGAATGGGTACCTACTAGATTGTCCATCCTACTCTAACCTGTGTGTCCCAAAGGTTTCTTACTCAATAATTCTTTAAGATTATCATACCTCCCATAGGAAAAAAACAATATGTTTGGGAAATAAGAAAGATCTGTCCTCACAAACTATATCCCAAGCTTGTCTGTCTTTTCCAAAAATGTCGAAAAATCACTGTACCCAGAAACAAAAAATATTTTTTCTTTATCATCTTCAGAAACACTTTAATTATGCAAAAATTCCCTCTTAGAACTGATTGTTCTCCTAACATAACCCTCCATATTACCCAATGGCCTATTTCTAGCACTCAACAATTCTTTATTATACCCTCTGACAAATAACTTATCATACACCTCACTTAGACACCTTTCATACAACATAACATCAGAGGTATTGTTGAGAATTCGCTTAAATTCTCCATAGGGCAAAGACTGTATCAGATGTGGAGGGTGCATACTAGTAGCATGTAAGAAATTAACAGAAGTTGGCTTTCTATATGGTTTAAACTGGATGCTGTTTTTATCATCTACATAAAGAACCACATCCAGAAATGTGACACTAGATCTATCAGTTTCCCCTGTGAATTTTAAGCCATGGGGATTGTTGTTGAGACTCTGCATAAAATCCAAAAACTCCCTTTCACCTCCTTTACAAACAAATAATAAATCATCAATATACCTCTTATAATAAACTACATTATTCACAAAATAATCATCCATCATAAACTGATTCTCAAAGTCCCCCATATACAAGATGGCATAAGAGGGGGAAAATGCTGCCCCCATTACCGTACCCCTCTTTAGCAAAATGAAATCATTCTTCCACCTAAAATAATTGAGTCAAACAGAATTCCAAAATAGTCAAAAGAAAACCAGTATATGGTCCCTCTCCCAACTTTTTAGCAACAGCCTCCATTCCCCATTTTTTACCAATATTAGTATACAAGGCCTTAACATCTGCCATTCCCCAGAAATAGTCATCATTCCATTCAAAATTTAACAAGTCCCGACATATTTCTTGAGTGATTTTAACATGAGAATGTATGTTAATTATATGCTTTTTAAGATGAAAATGTAAAAAAAAGTTGACATTTTCCAAGAAAGAACCTTTACCAGAGATAATCGGCCTACCAGGGGGTTTGACTAAATCTTTGTGGATCTTTGGTAATGCATATAAAAAGGGATGTCTAGGAGTTCCAACAACTAGTTTTTTAACATACTTATGCTTCAAAAAACCAAGTCTTTCCCCACTCTCTGCATGACTGTCTTCAAGTTGACCCAATTTCTCTGCAATTAATCCACATTTTAATGGCTGCTGCAAAATGTTTTCTTTCTCATTTTCAGTAGTTTGCATATGTATTACTTCCTCTGAATGACTGGTTAAAAAATCTTCTATGTCCTGCAGTCTACTGTTCTTTGTTTCAATATATTCTATCTGGGACCCACGTATCTTAAAAATCTCAGAATACATTTGGTTCAAGTTTTCTGGAAGGTGACTGAAGACTGTCCTACTTACACTTAGCGCCACCTCACTGTTTTTAGTATCCCTCTCAGTTTTCAAACATTCTCTCCAATTTCATTTGTCTTTTCCTTACTGGCTTTCTAGACATCACAGAGAATTTCTATTAACAATTTATAGTATTTTGCAAAATTTTACTAATTTAAACTGTTCACAGCCTAGAGTTCTGTTCTGAACAGTTTACAATACTCCCTCCATCTTTGACCTCCAGTTTTTTTTTCTGCAATCTACATTATTTCTGTATTATGTGTACATATGAACAGGCTTACACAGCTATGTATCTCCTCTTTGTTACAGAAACGTGCATTTCACAGCATTCTAAATGTAATATTTTCAGTAACTACAGAAAGAAATTTATTAATGCAGATTTAACCCTATACCACAATGACATGAATTGCCAATAGAATCTTAGACAAAGCAGGTAGGAGGAACATATTACCATAAAATGGAGTATGGTTAAAGTTAAGTCTAATTCTTTAAA
>NC_056731.1:598261484-598334624 GCF_019279795.1 Protopterus annectens | reverse complement strand
AGACTCTCAAGTTCACATATTAAACTAATCTCATCAGGGGGCAAAAAAGAACAAGTAAAAAGCATTTCTTCAAAGAAGCTTAAACCTCCCTGTTTAGGAATACAGGAAAACAAATCCTGAACATCTATAGTAAGGAAAATACAATTAGGACACCACAAGTCACTTTTTAGTTGAGCAAGGAAGTCCCAGGAGTCCTTTACCAAATGTAGGAACTGCGTTAAACATACATAACCTTTTTATCAACATATACAGTCAGGTTATGTGTTTTGGAATCTGCAGCTGCTACAATAGGCCTAAAGGGTGGTTTTTCAACATTCTTATGTACTTTCGGTATATCGAAAAAAACAGGAATTTTAGGGTGTAAATTCAAAAGAAAATCATAGTCTTCTTTGGAAACCCTCTGGTCCATAACATATTCATATAGAAAACTATCCACCCTTTAATAAGAAATATGCATTTCATTCCTAGAACATGGTGAGTAATTTTCAACATTGAACAAAATAGCCTGCATAGTATTGGTGTAATCCTCAGTTATACAATATAATGCCTCCACCCTTATCAGGTGTCATGATACGTATACTCTTGTCTTCTCTTACATCCTTTCATAAACTTTTTTCCTTTTTACTTAACTTAGAAAATATTCTTCTTTTCTCTCCCCACATTTTATAAATATCTTCCTTAACAGTTTTTTTAAAGGCAGTTACAAGTGGATGCAATGGGGGATTAAATGTACTACTTTTTCTAAGTGTTTTATTAGAACAATTGGTGGAATTATCACCATCCTTGTCTGAAAACATTTTTAAATTTTATTTTCTCAAACAGAGTTGTATATCCACCAATGTTTCTGCTATATCTGCAATCTGGGTGGGAACAAATTTAAACCCCTTAGAAAACAAGGAAAAAAAATCCTCAGAAACAGTTCTGTCAGTGTAATTATATATATGAAACCCATTTAATGTGTGCTGAATGTTACTAACTTGTTTTACTAAAGCTGGTGTTTCTACCACCTGGGGAAACCCTTGTATTGTTGTGCTGCTTTGCTGTAAGTTTTGTATGCCTCTTGTTTTTGACTGGCTATTCTTTCTGAGCATCTTGGTAATGGAAAATCCTGGTAATCCACCAAATCATCCCCCTCTTCTTCAATAGAATGTTCATCCTCACCAAACAACTCAAAATTCACATTATCCATATTTTCCTCTTCATGTTGTGTTAAAGGTACATAAATATCCTTGCCTTCATAACTAAAAAACAGTTTATCAATGGGGTACACTTTGCATTGCTTATACTGCTTATAATCTCTATCCAACTTTTTCACTTTCTTGTTAAAAATATTATCACATTTCTTTTCAACCCTACTAATAATCTTATAATAAAATCCCTCATATTGTGTAAACAATAAGTCACTAAAAATCATTTCATTTAAATCATCAACTTCCTTCCGGAGCCTTTTCTCCATCTGTTCATAATAAAATATACTCTTGTTAAGTAGTTCAAACCCCCACTTGTCAAACATGGTGGTAAACACATTGATAATTTCAGTATTATAGCGTATCCCAAAAGGGAATTTAAAAACCCTTAACCCCTGCAGCACCACTTTGTTCCTGATGCATTCATTCATATAACAAATCTCCATTTGACACATCTTAAATTTAAATAACTTCTTCTCAAAAGTATAAATCATGTCTTTTAAAGATTTAAATCTAAAGTGACCAGTGTCTTTATTATTGAAGGTCTCTGTTGCTGCTTTGGGGCTACAAAAAGAAAAATGCTTCTTAACCAAAGCGCTGTAGTGTTGTTTAACTTTATTCCCAAATGGACTTTCTTTAGCACTACCAGTCACCTTACTAGCACATAAAGAAGCTGTGTTCGTACCCTGTTGAATATTTTCCTTGCCATTAGAATTATACACTCTATCGGAGCGAACAGTTTTAACAACAGTATCTAAGTTCAAAGCAGTACTACCTGTTGAATGTTTTTCACATTGGCGTGGTGGATTTGGATTGTCATCCGAAATTACCTCAATTTCATTACCAAAATGCACCGCACAGCTGGTTTTTGCAATGCTCCCAAGAGAAAAAGGAGTGGAACCATCTCTTGTCTCGGATATGTTACTGCCTTCACAGGAAAAACGCCGCTCAGGTTCGCCATGATGAACCTGTACTGTCGTGATGACATCACCATGCCTCTTAAAGTGGCAAGACGATGAATTATGGCTGCAAGCTGAATTCTCTTTATCAGAACAAGCATTACCCTTTTTCGGAAAGTTAGTAGCTGTAGAACACCCAGTTTCACAATTCCGTGATTGGGAGAATAAATCAATGAGGCAGGTGAGCTCCCCCTTCAACTAGACCACATCTTTTTTAATGAGTAAAAGTTCAGCTTTTTGCCCAGAGTCGAAAATAGGTGAAAAGTTTAAGGCTTCTGGGGACTCCATGACAACCAGCACCACAAACAGAAACACCAAAACCAAAAAAGTGGTGCAATAGTGCTCAGATAAAAAACTTGAAAACCAAAGAAAGATCACTAATAATGTGAGTCCTCAGATAAAATTTATTGCAGATAAGGTTTAGCGCTTTCGTCAATACCAGTTGACTTCATCAGAACAATAAAAAAATCAAACAGAATAAGTTTAAATACTACATACTTTACAGTGATTGGTTCTCCCTTCACCCAATAATTAAACAATGAATATCCAACTCAATTCATGAATATTAAATACATATTAGTTAAAAACACCACTAAAAACCTGCTCTAATATATTTATATTATACATTTTACAACAACAAAGAGATTTAGTCAAAATTTTCATCATTGCAAAGGCATATTAAACAACCCAAACAAAAACTTTTTTATTTGAAAAAATATTAAATAGTAAACCATTCAAACCTGTCCTGCCTTTTCTTTTAAAATTGGCAGGATGGTCAAATGGTCATTTAAGCCCAGAGGGAAGTTTGCATCTAGTCTTAATTGCCATAATAGTTCTTTTTTATTTAAGACATTAAATTTCACCTGTACACTTTGATTATTGGTGCCCCTTCTCCAGGACTAACTTTATACTGGGTCCTATTTTAGTTGACAAAATAGGTTTATCACCCACTACCTGGAAAACTTCACTGTTGGTTTTAAAAATATTCCACTTTTTACATATTTCTTTCACTTGATGATACAGCGGACCATACTGAATAACACATGCCTGTTGAAAATCAATTTTGTTCTCATTCTCAATAACTGTCATGGTGTTGATTTTATTAAGTCCCTTTTCCAACAATGGTATATACCTTTTACCCCAATCATCCAATACTCCTGTTAGAATAGTGTCAATAAACTCATCACTTTTTTTTTTTTGATTCCTAAAGTTATCATGCTATATTTTATATGACCTTCTAATTATCCCCTTTTTAAAACCATCTTCTGTTCTAGATTCAACTACAAACTCTACCAGAGTAGGTTGTTCATTTAGGCTTTCTCTTTGCCTATACTTTGATATCAATCTCTGAAAGGGAAGTCTGTCTCTATCCTGCAGCCCAAATGTCTTCTTGACCTTTCTACATTCTATTACCTTTGCCTCCCTTGTTACTGTTGCTTGTCTGGTCAGGATAAAACAGACAAACATTAGTGTGTTCAGTTCAAGCAGCTTTATTATACACACACACCAGGAATGAGGCTTTGTAACTTAAACTTAAATAAACTTATAAACAGACTGACTACCATACATGTTAACACTTTGGCTGTTCTCTCAAAATGGCACTGCTGCCTGCACGTGCTCACTATTTATATCCATGTGCTTACATCTGGAAATGCTTCTTAAAGGTACATACACACGCTCCGATTTACATCCTCCCTCTTTAAGACATAGTCCATACACTAAATGACCATATTCAATGTTATGCAATTTACAGAAATCTTCTTTTGACATGGAATTATACAGAATTATTTGATATGCAATCATACAAAATCAGACACACTCAAAACAATTATGTTCAGGCTGCTGTGCATTTTACATTAAGTCTGGAAATACGACCTGATCGTGTAACATAAAAGTCAGAATTGGATCTAGCAATGGGGACTGTCTTCAAGGAATGCTCAACTCTGGGGACAACTGGGACATCAACAGGAAAGGGAATGTATACTGAGACATGTTCTTCAGTACGAACATTGTCAGGGTTGCTCTGAAATCTAGAGTCTGTATCACAGGTATGATGCTGTGATATCATTTCTGATACAGGAAGATTTCTGTGGTTTCTCCTGTATTTTATACCTTCATATTCCACTAAGTAGGATCTCGGCCCAGCACATACATCTCTCATTTGACCAATTCCATCAAAGCCTTTCGCCATTTGCAGCCTCACTGTCTCTCTCTTTTAATGCACAAAGAAATTGGCTTGTTTTATCATGGCTGGACTTCTGAAAACACTTCTTAAAAAGCTGGGCTTTGATTGCTCTGTTGTTTTTAGCATTAGGCACCAACAAACTAGAACTGATAGGCAATGTTATTCTGGTTTGCCTAGATAGAAGTCTCGGAGCAGGTGAGCCAAGTAGGTTGTCACGGGGTACATTTTTTGAGAATAAGTAAATTCAAGAAGATACCAGTATTGTCATGCTTTGACTCTCTAGAAATTGCTTTGCACTCTGTACTGCATATTCAGCAAGGCCGTTTGTCTGTGGGTATTCAGGACTACTAGTAACATGAGTAAAGTCCCACTCTTTTGCAAATCTCTGAAACAATTGACTGGTAAACTGAGAACCACTGTCAGAAATAACTGAGTGTGGACGACCATGGATTGAGAAATGACGTTTCATCTTAGTAATAATAGCATTGGACATTAGGTTAGGTAGCAAATCAATCTCAAACCAGTTCGAATAAGAGTCTACCAACACTAAGTAATGCTGGTTCTTCCACTCAAATATGTCAGTGGCTACTGCTGACCAAGGTAGTTCAGGAAATTGGCTTAGCTGAAGTGTCTCTTTGCAAATGAGGCTTAGTACTGTTGCACACTGAACAAGAAGAAAGCACTTGATCGATGTTTTTCTATACAGAAGGCCAAAATACTAGTCCTCTCACCCTACTTTTGGTAGAATCGGAACCTGGGTGGGCACAATGCAAAATCTGAATGCATTCACATTGTAAGAGATGACTTCTGGACCTTTGAAAATGATACCATCTTCCATCAGCATCTCATCTCTGTACGGAAAGTAAGGTTACACTTGGTGGTACACAGGATTGCTTTGACAGCCATCCTACATTGATGAAGTGGTTGAACCTTTGCAAAATTGGATCAGTCTTTGTATGATCTCTTAGGTCAAGTCTCAAGGTAGAAAAATTACGTACTTCCATGACATCAAAGTCAAAATTATCTGCATCAAGCTGTTCCATGGTATTTCTGGGTGATCTGGATAAGGTATCAGCTAGAGAAAGAAGTTTAGCTTTTTTCAGACCATTTTGAAATTATACTTTTGCAATTTGAGCATCGCTGTTTGTAGTCTTGCTGGAGCTGAATGCATAGGCTTCTTTAAAGGAGAATAGCAACCACAGACTAAACATGTTTATTTCATCATGGTTTGGTGTTTCCTACATTTTAACATGACTCTGGGACTATTTACAGGTTTTAAAATGTTTTAGATGTAATTTCTGAGTCTGACCACATGGGGTCTGGCATCTTGAAGTAATTCTGATTGTTTAGTCTGCCTCTAGGTATCCCATGATGCAGTGCTTGTCTGTAAAACATTACAACATGCAGGCCTCTTTCTTCCTAAAGCTCCTGTCACTGCATTGATTTTACATATATACACTGCTGTCTTTCCGTCAGTTTTAAGTAACATTTCATGACGTTCAATGACTACTTAAAACACAAACAGTGCAAATGCTACAGAACAGACTTTCAAAGTGCTTTTTACTACTGCTTCTTTTTAGAATGGCTAAATTGCATTATTTTGTGAAGCTTGACTTGTACTAGTTTAACTCATCTCCCATTCCCCTTCACACCTAACTTTCCTAGCTGTCAAAGGGTTAAGGGTAAATTGAGCTGTTACCTGCTGTGATTGACATCTGCGGTGGTGGTGCTGTGGTAGCATTGTTGCCTCACAGTAAGACGCTGACCGGTTCGATTCTCAGCTAGAGCGTCTTCTGCGTGGAGACATGCGTGAATGGGCGTACCTTCGTTGAAGGTTGTGCATTAGGGCTGGCAACTCAGCAAGTAAAAATCAACTGCCAATCATTAGCGGATCGGAGTTCCGCTGTGGCAACCCCTAACCAGGAAAAGCCAAAAGACACAACAACCTGCTGTGATTGACAGCATAACAGCAGGAGACTTGACTCGTACAGTTTTCTTGTTCTAGCCTTTTTCTGTATGGGTAGGGGAAGGACCAGGGAGCTGTGACATCACAGCATGGGTTCGTTTCTAGGACAATAGTGGTGATGTCAGTTTGGGGAGGGAATTGGCCAGAAAACTACCTGTATTCATTGGCCTTGATGACATCAATGAATTGGAGACTGCAGCAAGCTTTTCCAGGGTGGGATAAAAGTTTTTTGAAAGTGAAACGGTAGTACAGCAAGGTACTGTTCTAGTGGATAAAAACAGTCTATTTAAAATATTCTAAATCTCAAGAATAGCTGCTTGCTTGGATGGGTCTGGTCGTAAGCCTGTATTGGTAAATAAATGACCTACATAAGTAATTTCTTGTAATCTGAATTTGCATTTCAGTGGATTGAGCTTTAAACTCACTTCACAAGCTCTGTCCAGAGCTTTCCTGAGGTTTCTGTCATGTTCTGCTTCACCATTACCTCCAACCAGTAGATCATCAATTATTATTGCACATGGGAAGCCTGAAAAAAATTGCTCCATTGCAAGCTGAAAGACTTCACTGTTAGAATTTATTCCAAAAGGCATCCTGAGGAATCTGTATCTACTAAATGGGGTAGTGAATGTAGTCAGTAGTGAAGAATTGCCATCAAGCATTATTTGACAAATAAACTCTCTGTATCCAAGAAAGAAAAAACAGTGGCATTTTGGCAAGAGGGTACCAATCTCCTCGACCATATGCATAGGATGATGAGGTCTTTCTCATGCCTTGTTCAAGTCTCTGGGGGTCAATACATATTCTGATTTCATCTGAATTTTTCTTATGAGCAGCTACCATGGAAGACACCCATTCAGTTGATTCAGCGACTGGACAAATCACACCTTGCTGCACCATTTTGTCTAACTGGACCTGCATAGCTATTGGAACTCTTCCTTGCTGGTCTGACCACTGGACTGACCTCTGGGTCTATTTTCATGGAGTACACAAGTGGAAGTTTACCTAACTTGTTATTGAAAACAAGTACACTCTAAGAAAGTAGTATCAGTAAAGCTGGAACTGGGACAGGTGCTTACATGATGGACTTCTTTGGTAAAAGAAAGCAGTAAACTGTCTCGGAGATCTAATAATGACTGCACAGGGCTCTGGACTACTTAAAATTGCAATCTGTAACTGTTCCCAGCTGAATAGAAAGCACTACTGAGTCTTCAGTATAAATCTCTACCTTAATAAACTTCACACATTTGGCCAAATTAAGTTGCTCACCAGCTCTCACTTTAGCAAATGTTTCTGCTGACATTACATTACACTTTCAATCAGTGTCTATTTTGAGCTCTGTGGGTTTGCCATTGATCAGGACAGTGCAAAATCCTTCATTCTTTGCCAAAAAATATACTGTATTAACCTTTTCACCGACCATGGATACATAAAAAGTAGGGTTGCAGCTTTCTACATGATCATCTTGCTTTTGTGAGTGACTTTTCTTAATAACTAAATGAGGCTTGCTTGATTTACAAAACTTTTGAAAATAGTTCCTTTTTTTACACTTGTGGCATTGCTGACCAAATGCTAAGCACTTCTCTCTTTTAGACTCATGACTGGCACCAGAATTACAACAGTTAACAATAAGACTTGACTTGGTTTTGCTGACTCACAATTATACTGTACTGAGCATCCCCTTTCTACTGAGCTAGTCTTGGAATTTGCTAGAAAGCTACGTGTTTTCCCAGATAGGCCTGCAGGGGTTGCAGCTTCCATGTGCTTAGGTCTGTTTCTGCTTGCCACATGTTGCATGCTGTCTATGTATGCTCTAGAAGCTGCTGAAACTGTCACTTTCGTGTTGGTACACGAATAAACAAGTCTTCGTGGGTTCTGTTTAAGCAGCTTTTTTCTATACAAACATCATTCTAGGGGCTTGCAGACTATGACAAAGTAACTTGTATACAAACTAACTACTGCGATCATACATGCTCACTCACTGCCTGCTTCTACAAAATGGCACTAGGGATTGCATGTGTTTGCAATTTTTACATGGATGCACAGCCTCGCATGCTACTTAAAGACATAGCACACATGTTACACTCTGATCTACAGCCTCCCTCTTTGAGAAATGGATCACGCAATTTGTCGTGAAATTATTTAGCATGCAGAAACCACAGATAATTTAAAGACATGCATTATACAATACTAAGTACACATATACACAAAATCAAGTCCATGTTGCTGTGTATTTCACATTAGGCTTAGAAACTCGTCCATATCGTGTGACATAAAATTAGGAATCAGATTTAGCAACTGGGACAATCTGCAAAATGCTTGACCTGTGGAATGTTCAAATTACTCTTTTGTTGTTGTGTCTTTCGGCTTATCCCGGTTAGGGGTCGCCACAGCGGAACTCTGGTCCGCTAATGTTTGGTAGTGGATTTTTACATGCAGAGTTACCAGCCCTGACAAACAACCTTCAACGAAGGCACGCTCATTCACGCATGCCTCCACACAGAAGACGCTCTAGCTGAGAATCGAACGGGACAACGTCTTGCTGTGAGGCGACAATGCTACTGCAGCACCACTACTGCTTCTCTCTGGAACAGAAACAGACTTTTGAACATATTCTGGTACGGAAACAATGTCTGACTCATTCTTTGATTTAGAGTTTGCATCACAGATACAATGTTATGATTGCAATGATGATGATGATTCTGGTACAGAAAGAAGATGTCTGTGATTCCTCCTATAATCCACACACTTGGAGCTTACCGAGTAGGATCTTGGCTCAGGACAGATGCCTGTAATCTGTCCTATTTGATCAAAACCTTTTGTTGTCTGAAATCGTACCATCTCTCCTTCCCTCAATGAACAAAGTAATCTGCTCGAGCTGTCATAACTAGATTTCTGGATATTATGCTTCTTTAACAATTGAGCCTTGATGGTTTTATTGTTCTTAGAGTTGGGCAGTAACAAACTTTATGAAATAGGTAGCATATTTTTAGTTTGTCTGGAAAGTAGTCTGAGCAGGTGAGCCAAGAATATCATCACTAGGTATGTTTCTGAGATTAAGTAAATTCAAGAAAACATCAGTATTGTCACACTTTGACTTTTCACGTAATTGCTTTGCACTCTGTACTACTCGTTCAGCTAGACCATTGGATTGAGGATATTCAGGACTACTAGTGACATGTACAAAGTCCCATTCTCTTGCAAATTTCTGAAACAACTGGCTAGTAAATTGAGTACCATTGTCAGAATAAAGTTTGTGTGGACTACCATGAAATGCTTTAACTTAGTGATAACAGATGTTGAAGTTAAGTTTGGTAGCAGATCAATTTCAAACCAATTTGAGTAAATTTATCAAAACCAAATAGTGTTGATTGTTCCACTCAAAGGTACCAGTTGCTACAATAGACCAAGGGAATTCAGGTATTGGGTTTGGCTGAAACGGTTCTCTTTGCAAATGCACTCTGGTACTATTACATACTGAATAAGAAAAAAGATCTCTATCAATGTCTTTTGATAATGAAGGCCAACATACTAGTTCTCTTGCCCTTCTCTTAGTGGATAATAAACCTGGGTGACCACAATGCAAAATTCAAATATTATTCTTCCTGTAAGGAAGCAGGGACACCAATTTTAGGATCTCTGAAAATAATGCCATCTTCCATCAACAACTGATCTCTGTAAGGAAAATGCAATTGCACCTCAGGTGATACACTATATTGCTTTGATGGCTATCCAACATTGATGTAATGGTTAAGCTTTTGCGAAACTGGATCAGTCGTAGTGTGATCTCTCAACTCAAGTCTAGTGGTGCAAAAATTGGGTCTATATTATATTGTCGACAGCTCACAATGTCGACTCTGAATTGTCCGACACCAAAATGTCGAACTACAAAAATAGCGAACAGCCACATAAACGATTTTTTTCCAATGGAAAGAAATTGGTTGCCCAAACACCAACGGCACACAAACAAATATATTGAAGTCACACCCCCCCCCCAACATGGGGGTCTGTGCCCCCCACACACCCCCTAACTAAATATTGTAACTCCGAGACCAGACTACACTCAGGGAAAGGGCAGATGTCAGAGAACGGCCAACAGATTTCTTTCCGTTAGAAAGAAATCGGTTATTTGGTGTTTCATTATTTTTATAGTTCGACATTTTGGTGTTGAACAATTCAGAGTAGACATTGTGAGCTGTCAACAATATGATATAGACCCCAAAAAGCATGCACCGATATTACATCAAAGTCAAAAGTTTCAGCATCAAAATGTTCTGTTGTACTTCTAGACAATCTGGATAAAGTATCAGCAACTTACCTTTAGTGTAGACCGGTTTGAAATTGTCCCTGTTGCAATTTGAGCATTATTCTTTGTAACCTCACTGGAGTGGAATGCATAGGCTTCTTCAGAATGGTAACTAGAGGCTGATTATCAGTTTCAGTCTGAATTGCTCAACCATAAATATAATCGTGTAACTTGGAACATGCGAAAATTATCTCCAAAAGCTCTTTCTCGATTTCAGCATAATGCATCTCAGTTTGAGTAAGTGTCCTACATGTGTAGGCTACTGGTCTGCCCTCTTGAAGAATAACTTCATCTAGACCAAATTTTGAAGCATCACAGGAAAGAACTGGTTTATTCACATCATAGTACCTTAACATAGGTAGGGTGGCAATGTTCTGTTTAAGGTCATCAAACGCCTTCTGATGGTGTTGCAACCATGCATGTTAGCACTCTCAAAGGTGCTGTCAACTCACTGAAATCTGGTATAAACTTGCCTAAATAATTGACCATGCACAGAAAACACTGTAAACTTTGCACATTATCTGGTGCTGACATCTCTAAAATAGCTGTTTGCTTGGTAGGGTCAGGTCTTAAGCCTTTACTTGTAAACAAATGTCCAACATAGGTCACTTCTGGAAGTCTGAATTTGCACTTCAGAGGACTGAGCTTCAAATTTACTTCATGTGCTCTGTCTAGAACTTTCTTGAGGTTTCTGTCATGCGCTGATTCACCACTGCCTCCAAATAAGAGATTATCTACTATTATGGCACAAGGATATCCTGAAAAAGTTTGTTCCATTGCATGCTTAAATACTTCACTTGCAGAATTTATTCCAAATGGCATCCTTTTAGGCTAACGACCACAAGGACCTTTTTAAACCAGGAAACAAACGAGTATGAGCTATAGAGGTCCAAAAAACCAAGGCTTCATGAACTGTTTGATTAGGTTTAATAAAGTAAGCACACGCTTTCGGAGTGCTCTGTGGCACTCCTCCCTCCGACAAGAAAAACAGAATACAAAAATCACCAATGCTTATATACACATATTATGTTGAATTGCAATGTTCAATTAAAGCAATAACCCCTTAAAAGGGGGGATGATTCAATCTACTGGCACCGAAAACAAACTGAACAAGTTCACCTTAAAAATTAATAGTTAAAAAAGTATGTTAAAATATATGTGTGTGCATATAAATGCATAGTATATAAAAAACTTTAATGCAAAGAATGCAGAAGTCTCTCACCCTTACTCTGGGGGTTTGAGTAAAAGGTAGGCAAGTGAATAGTTTGGTTAAGGGCCACACTGGACACTACTTTAGGCATAAATGTCGGGTTTGTCCTCAGAGAAACCCTATCTGGATGGAAAATGATAAAAGGTTCCACAGCCAAGAGTGCCTGTAGCTCTGAGACTCATCTTGCAGAGGTTATTGCAAGGAGGAGAGCTGTTTTCCAAGATAAAAATTTAATGTCAGCTGTAGCAGCTGGCTCAAAAGGAGGCAGGGTGAGTTTTTTCAAGACATAATTGAGGTCCCATGCAGGTACTGGTGATCTCCTTGGAGGCCTTAAATTTTTGGCACCTCTGAGGTACTGCCTTAGTAAAGTATGAGAAAAAATAGGTGGCTCTGTATTGTAATGAGCTGAAATGGCAGAGGCATGAATCTTAATAGATGAAAAGGATAGGCCTTTGTCCAACATCTCGGTTAAGTATTGCAAAATCTGAGGAATATTTGGTACAATCGTGTCTATTCCTTGTGCCTGGTTCCAAGCACAGAATCTCTTCCATTTTTCAGCATAAGATTTTCTGGTACTAGGTCTCCTGGCCTCCAAAATAACATCCATCACAGCTTGGTTCCTTAGGATTGGGTACCAGTGCTGGCGGGGCCAGTCTGGGGCAATCAGTAGCATTTTTGGCTTCTCTTGTCTGACCTTTAGGAGTACCTTGGGGAGGACAGGCAGTAGAGGAAAGGCATATACTGTTACGTTTTTCCAGCTGAAAGATAGAGCATCCACTTTCCATGCTTGCTTGTGATAAGTCCTTGTGCAGAATGTCTGTAGTTGGCAGTTGTGAGGGGAGGCAAATATATCTATGTGCGGGCATCCCCATTTCCTTGTTATCATGCTGAAGTCTTGCGGATCCAATTTCCACTCATGGGGATCCATGAGGTTTCTGCTTAGTTCATCTGCCAGAGTATTTATCTTTCCTGGCAGGAATTGTCCCTGTATATGTACTTGGTAAGTCAATGCTGTGTCCCACAAAGTCATGGCTAGTCTACAAAGGTGGTAGGAATGTGTGCCTTCCTGCTTGTTTATATACCACATGACTGTAGTATTGTCCGTCTTTATCAGTAGTTGTCCCGGATGAAGTTGATCCTTGAAGGCTGTCAGGGCATTCTGAACAGCTAGCATCTCTTTTTGATTGATATGTAGATGGATTTGGCTTGCGGACCATGTGCCCTGAATACATCTTCCTGCCATGTGGGCCCCCCCAGGCATAATCTGATGCATCTGTTGTTAATGTCTGCCTGGCTGAGGGTAAAGTGAATGGCTGCCCCTTGTTGTAGTGACAGGCCTTTGCCCATCATCAAAACTCCTGTTGCAGGCAGGGAATAAGGGCAATTGTTGTTTCCAGACTGTGGCAATGTTGAGTCCAAACACTTTTTAGATACCATTGAAGTTTCCTCATATGCAGTCTTGCATATGGAATTAGCAGAATGCAGGATTTCCATGAAGCCCAAAGCCTGCATAATTTTTCTTGCAGATAACTGGGCCTTTGTTGCCAACAGTCTGAAATAAGTAGTCAATTGCCTTTGTTTGTCTGGCGTGAGATAGGCCATCTGGGCAGTTGTATTTAAGCTTGCACCCAGGAATATTATCTCTTGAGAGGGTACTAGTTTTGATTGATTTTCATTTACTGTGTACCCTAGGCATGTTAGTAATCTTTTTACAAAAGCCAGATGCTGTAGTAGAATGTCCTTGCTCTCTGCTTGAATGAGGCAGTTGTCCAAGTAAGGATACATTTGTATTCCTCTTTGTCTGCAGAATGCAATTACTATAGCCAGGCATTTTGTGAAGACCCTGGGTGCAGTAGATAAGCCAAAGGGCAGTGCAGAGAATTGGTAGTGCATTGAGCCAGCTATGAATCTGAGGTATCTTCTGCATGACTGTCTGATTGGGACATGCAGGTATGCCTCTTTTAGGTCTAAGGTCAAAAGCCAAGCCTTCTTGCCCAGCATGGGCAGACGCTGCTGCAGCGTCAATATTTTGAATTTTGGAATATCCAGATATGTGTTTAGAATTGATAGGTCCAGTATTGGTCTCCAGGCTTTGTCCTTTTTGGGCACCAAGAACAGTCTCGAGTAAAATCCTTGTCCCTGCTCTTGCCGAATGGCCCTCATGTCCACGAGGGATGAAACTTGCTTTTGTGCCTCTGCCCATTGATTTTTTGGCAGGTCTGGCAAACTGTGTGCCCTTGGCAGGGTATGAAAGTGAAACTTGTAGACTTGTGACACTATGTTTAAGACCCATTTGTCCTGGGTTATTATGTGCCAATTTTGATGAAAAAGTGCTAGTTTTCCCCCTAATGGTGCTGCCATTAGAGAAGTGCTTGACACAGGCAGGGGGAAGTCATTGGGCCTGTTTCCTGTACGGCTGTGATTTGTCTTCTCCGCTTTTGGAGGAAGAAGCACCCCATTGTTTAGACCTGTATGTGCCTTGGGGCTGGGATCTGCCTCTAGCAAATCTGTATCTGCCCCTTTGTGGCCTGTCTGACACTGGAAAGGACCAATTCTTTGTAGGCCAGTGTCTGCTAAATCTTGGAGGCTGCACCTGTAAGAAATCCTTGACTGTTTGCATAGATTTTGCTTTGTCCTCCATTTTCTTGAACACCTCATCTGCTTTAACACTAAACAAAGTATCATGCTGTAATGGAGCATCTAATAATTTTGCTTTAACATGATCAGGCAAATTCTGCTCCTTTAACCAAGCATGCCTCCTGATGACAGAACCCGTAACAGCGGCCCTGCAGGAGCCCTCCAAAGAATCAAAACCACATTGAAAAGTATGTTTTCCAACTTGTTCAGCTGCATGCAATAAATCCTGCATTTCTTTGTTTTCTGCACATTCAGAATTTATCAACATTTTCTGTTTTAGCTGTGACATAATATATTGCTGATACTTAAGCATATGAAACTGACAATTTAAAGCCCTTATAGCCAAGGCTGCAGAAATGTAAATCTTTTTCCCCCATCTGTCCAGTGCTCTAGAATCCCTGTCAGAGGGGGTAGGGTTTTTTGCAGTGGAAGCCTTGACCCCTTTGGGACCCTGAGAGATAATTTCTGGGTCAGCAGTTTTTAAAAAGAAATTTATGTGAATCCGGAACCCTGTAGTATTAGTCTGGCTTAACAGGAGCTGGAGTCAGGAGTCAGACTGGACTTTGAAAAAACATCATCTACAATGTCTAACAGGTGGAATAGCAAGAGGCCTGTGCTGAGGTAGTAAAAGGAAATCTCTGAGCCTTTTCTTAGATTCTGAATAATCTTGGCTCTCCCAGTGGAAATGCTCCCTCATGGTATGCAGAGTTTCCTCAAAAGAGTATTCCTCAGGAGGAGAGGCTGAAGGGATATATTCTTCAGCATCAGAATCCTCATAGGGAGGAAGAGAGTATTCCTGATCAGAAGAGGAATCAGAAGAAATGGAAACCTGATCTGAAGATTCATATTCTGTCTCTTGCCTAGGCCTCTTATCAGAAGGAGGATGGGAACCCCTGATCAAAGTAATTAGGTCTTCGGACATTTTGAGCATCTGTTTTTTAGGCATGGAGGCCTGTCCATGTTGCTGTTGTACTTGTTTCTTTGTCTTTAAAGGTGCTTTAGTCTTTGCCTTTGAAGCTGAAGTCGATTTTACATATAACTGTGTAGGCCTGAAAACACCCTCAGAAGCCGATGCCTGCTCAGCAGCTCCGGACCCATCTGTGGGAATAGTTTTAGAGGTTCCAATACCTTGAGTCTCCAACGGCCTAGCCGGCTCCACGTGGGAGTTGGTAGCGGCCTGGGGCTCTAAAGTAGCGGGCGTCAGGGGCTGCAAAAGCGCCTCACTGAGAACCGGTGAACCGGCAACTGGCTTAGAAGAAGTCTCGTCATCAGTTTTGGACCTCGGATGCTTGTCCTTTTCTTTTTCTTTGCGTTTCTTGTGAATTGCAGTAGTCGGATGGCTATCTGATGGCATCGTGTAATTAAATCTTCTGCCAAAATAGTGAAATGCAAAATTGTGCCGACGCTTAATAGTGCGTTGGTTAAATCTAGCACAGAACCAACAATTAGCAACGTCGTGCTCAGGGCCTAGGCAAGGAATACAATAGGAATGAAAGTCCTTATGAGGTATTTGCTTCCCACAAGAAATACAATTATTAACTTTTTCTGACATTGGTCTGCAGCAAGAAAAAGGTTTCCCCAACGGGGTACTTAGCTTTTAATGAAGACTTCAGATCTGAAATTCGAACACGAAAATCTCAGGAGTCGGCCGACCAGCGCTTGCGAACTGCTTTTGCTTTGGGCACCACGCATCAAGAAAGACTGAAGAAAATGGCATCAGCTGCATCTTTTATACCCCTGGCGCACTGACGTCAGGGAAGAGGTGAGAGCAACAGACGCCGGACCTAGACTTTGGAAATCAGGCCGACTGCGGGTAGCCTGCCAGCAGGATAATCCAATTGTAATGACTGCAACAGTGAAACACGATGAACCTCAGGTAATTCTGATACTGTTTGTTTTGTGGATATGCATAAGGTCCATCAGAGTGGGGTATGACAATGCCCTGTATGCCAGGCATAGATCTCTCCTCAAAAAGGATAGGGCCTTGAGACAGTCTGCATAGGACATATTACTTACACCCTGTATTCTTTTAGTGAGGAACCTCTGTGGAAGTTCCAGTTGTTGGATATGCCTGGTTAGGTACATACCAAAGGGTGCATTGTACTCAATGATAGATCTGATGGATGCCAAATACAGTGGAGCAATGACTTCCTTGGACTTAGATGCCATAACTTTGCTTATAAGTTGCGCAACATAGAATGATTTCCTCACCACCGTAGACATGTGATGATCAAAAGCAAGATTACTATCTGTGTGTGTCCCTATGTCCTTGGCTTCCCAAAGTCTACTATTATGCATTTCTTGGTATTTAGTTTTAGTCCCTTGCTCTGACACCAGTTAATTGTCTGTGTCAGCCCTTCCTGGAGAACATTTGTGTCACTGTGAGATTCAGTGACAGATCCTAATTTGCAATCATCCGCAAATTTAGTCAGCCAGAGATCACGGACATTGGCTTTGACTTCTGAGAATTAAATGCCAAAAAGGAGCAGTCCAAGGACTGATCCCTGAGGGACTCCACTTGTGACTGGCTTCTTTGTAGAAGTGAACTTCCCAATTCTAACTTCCAGGGTCCTGTCTGTGAGCCAGTTGGCTATCCACCGGGTGACACACAGGTTTGTACCTAACCTGTTGTGTTTGTCAACAATGCCTGAGTGAGGTATTGTGTCAAGTGCCTTAGCCAGGTCAAGGTAGGCAGTGCGAATGATTCTGCCCTCATCCATTGCTTTGGTAACCTTCTCAAAGAAGTCCACAAGGTTGAGTAGACATGATCTACCCTTGACGAAACCTAAAGTACAGTTGTGTACACTTACCATAAATGTAGATGTTTGAGTGTATTCACTGTATAGCAGTCATTACATTTGGGTAATCTGTTGGCAGGTTGCCCTCAGTCAGCCTGATTAACAAAGTCTTGGGTCCTGTGTCGGTTGCTGTCCCTTCTTCCATGACATCAGGTCGTCAGGGGTATAAAACATGCAGCCGAAGCAATTACATCAGTTTTTCTTGCCCCAGATGTCAGGTGCCCCCCAAATGGGGAGCAAAATATATATGTATCTAATGTAAATCACAAAAAATATACCTTCAAACAAATATATATGCATGTAATTTAGAACACAAAAAGTTTACCTCCAGCTAAAAGCAAATACACCAAAAAGGCTTTTAAGCATAGTAAAAGAAAGTAGAGGTATAGTAAGAGAAAAACAGGGGGCTGGATGATGGGTAACCAGGACTGCAACAGTGAATACACTTGAACATCTACATTTATGGTAAGTGTACACAACTGTACTATGTTCTTCATGGTTCTTCATGTTTCACTGTTGCAATCATTACATTTGGGTAGAATCCCAAAGCTATGGTTGGGAGGATGGATTTATACAGCATTAGGAGCAGCTATAAAGCCCTGCAGGACCGCAGTGGCAAAGCCAGCTCTGGATTTAGAGAAGAGAGGTAAATGGTAATGCTTGGTGAACGTATCAACTGAGCTCCAGGTTGCAGCTTCTAGAATGTCTCTGGTAGGAACCCCTCTGAGAAAGGCTGCAGAAGTAGATGCAGCCCTGGCGGAATGGGATCTGATCCCCTTGGGGATAGGTTTACCATGGTGCATATAGCAGAAATTAATACAATGGCTTATCCATTTGGAAATAGTCTGCTTTGAAATAGCCTTTCCCTCTGCCCCTGCAGTAAATGCCACCAGTAATTGTTCAGATTTTCTTAGAGATTTTGTCCTGTTTAAGTAGAATCTTAGTCGTCTGTGTACATCCAATGAATGCAGAATCCACTCACCCTTGTTCTGTGGATTTGGGAAGAAAGTTGGAAGATGAATGGTCTGATTAAGGGCCACACTAGATACCACTTTAGCATAAAGGATGGATTAGTCCTGAGAGCCACCCTGTCAGGGTAAAAAATAATGAAAGGCTCCACTGCCATGAGAGCCTGTAATTCTGAAATCCTTCTAGCTGAAGTGACTGCTAAAAGAAAAGCTGTTTTCCAAGAGAGAATTTTTAGGTTCGCAGTAGCAGCTGGCTCAAAAGGAGGTAGAGTGAGTTTTTCCAAAACAAAATTGAGGTCCCATGCAGGAGTTGGTGCTCTCCTGGGAGGTCTTAAATTTTGGCCCCTCTGAGGTACTGCTTTAGCAGAGGATGAAAAAAGAGGGGAGGCTCTGTGTTGTAAGGAGCTGACATAGCAGAGGCATGGATTTTTATGGAAGAAAAAATGGGCCGTTGTGAAGCATCCCAGTTAAGTATTTCAGAATCTGAGGAATATTGGGCAGTGCTGTGCTTATTCATTGTGCTTGGTTCCAGGCACAGAATCTTTTCCATTTTCTAGTGCTAGGCCTTCTAGCCTTCAAAATGACATCCATCACAGATTTGCTGAGAGACACAATAGGTGAAATTAGTTGATTAACCATGCTGCAAGATTCAAAGTTTGGAGCTGAGTGTGCAGAATTTGATCGTTCTGCTGAGACAGTAGGTGAGGTGTCTGAGGCAGGTACCATGGAGGAAGGTGCGACATATTACACGGGAGCAAGTACCAGTGTTGGTGAGGCCAGTTTGGAGCAATCAGAATCATTTTTGGTTTTTCCTGTCTGACTTTTAGTAAGACCTTGGAGAGCAGAGGCATAGGGGGAAAGGCATATACTGATAGGTTTTTCCAGTTGAAGGATACAGCATCCACTTTCCCAACTTTTTTGTGATGAATTCTTGTGCAGAATTTGTCCAACTGATATTTTTAGGGTGAGGCAAAGAGATCTATGTCTGGGCTCCCCCATTTGCATGTCAACATGGTGAAGATTTGTGGATCCAGTTTCCATTCGTGTGGGTCCATAAGATTTCTGCTTAGTTCGTCTGCCAGAGTATTTTGCTTTCCTGGAAGGAATTGAGCTTGTAGATGTATTTGGTAAGACAAGGTCGTGTTCCACAATGCCATGGCTAGTCTGCAAAGGGGGTAGGAATGTGTACCCTCCTGCTTGTTTATGTACCACATGACTGTGGTGTTGTCTGTCTTTATCAGTAGTTGTCCTCTGTCTTTATCAGTAGTTGTCCTGGATGAAGATAGTCCTTGAAGGCTGTCAGAGCATTCTGTACAGCTAGCATCTCTTTCTGATTGATATGTAGGTGCATTTGATTTGGGCTACATTGGCTCTGAATGCATTTCCCTGCCAGATGCGCCCCCAAGCATAGTCTGATGCATCTGTAGTCAGGGTTTGGGCGGCAGGGGGTTGAATGCATGACAGTTCCTTGTTTTGGTGGCAGGCCTCTGCCTACCATGGGAACTCTAGTTGTAGGCAAGGAATGATAGGAATCATTGCTTCCAGGCTGTGGCAATGTTGACTCCATAAGCTTTTTAGGTACCATTAAAGTTTCCTCATATGCAGTCTTGCATATGGAATTAGAGAATGCAGGAGACCCTGAATCCCAAAGGCCTGCAGAATTTGTCTTGCAGATAGCTGGGTTTTTGTGGCCAGCTGTTTGAAGTAAATCAATTGAATTTGTTTTTCTGGCATAAGTTAAGTCATCTGGGCAGTTGTATTCAAGCTTGCACCCAGGAATGTAATTATTTGAGATGATGCCAGTTGTGATTTCGTTTTGTTTATGGTTTAACCCTAGACAAGTTAGAAGCCTTTTTACAAATGCCAGATGTTTTAGAAGAATGTCCTTGCTTTCTGTCTGAATTAGACAATCATCCAGGTATGGATAAATTTGAATATTTCTTTGCCTGAAAAATGCAATTACTGGTGCCAGGCACTTTGTGAAGACCCTGGGCACAGTAGATAAGCCAAAGGGCAGTGCAGAGAACTGGTAATGCAAAAAGCCTGCTTTGAAGTGGAGGTATCTTCTGCAAGATTCCCTGATTAGGATATGCAGGTATGTCTCTTAAGTCTAGAGTTACCAACCAGGCATCCTTGCCTAGTATAGGTAGTAACTGTTGAAGAGTCAGCATCTTGAATTTTGGAATGTCCAGAAATGTATTTAGAATGGATAAGTCCAGGATTGGATCCCATGATTTGTTTTTTCTGGGTACCAGGAAAAGTCTTGAATAAAAACCTTGTCCCTTTTCCTTTTCTGGTACTGGATGAATAGCCCCCATATCCAGAGAACTTGTTTCTGGGCCTCTTACCACTGATTTGGAGGCAGGTCTGGCCATCCATATGGTACTGGCAAAGTGTGGAAATGAAATCTGTATCCCTGGGATACTATATTTAAAACCCATTTGTCCTGGGTAATCAAATGCCAGTTTTGTGCATGAAGTGCGAGTTTTCCCCCCAACTGGGCTGCCAACAGATAAGTGCTTGGAGCTTGCACTGGAAAGTCATTGAGACCGTTTACCATAGGAAGGTGCCTTGTTGCTTCCAGATTTGGAGGTGGAAGCACCCCAATGCTTTGTTCTAAAAGTTCCTTGCAACTGAAACCTGGAGCCTTTGGAATGTCTGGGTTTGACCTGGGCGGCTCTGGTGGGTACTGGAAAGAACCAGTTCTCAGTAGGCCAGTGCCTACTAAACCTGGGTGGCTGCACTTGTAGGAAATCTTTCACAGTTTGCATAGATTTAGCTTTATCTTCTATCTTTTTCAAAACTTCTTCAGCCTCATTACCAAATAGACTGTCCTGTTGTAAAGCAGCATCCAACAATTTTGCTTTAACATGGTCCGGCAGATTTTGCTCTTTGAGCCAAGCATGCCTTCTTATCACAGATCCAGTTACAGCAGCCCTGCAAGAGGCCTCCAAGGAATCAAAACCACATTGCAAAGTATGTTTACCAACTTGTTCAGCTGAATGCAATAAATCCTGCAACTCTTTATTTTCCACACAGTCAGAAATCAACATCATCTTCTGGTTAAGTAAACCCATGACATGCTGTTGATATTTAAGCATATGAAATTGACAGTTTAAGGCCCTGATTGCCAAGGTTGCAGACGTGTAAACCTTCTCACCCCATCTATCCAGCGCTCTGGAGTCTCTATCAAAAGGGGTAGGATTTTTAGCAGTAGATGCCTTAACGCCCTTGGGACTCTGAGAAATGGTTTCAGGGTCAGCAGTAGGGTTTTTAAAAAGAAATTTGTAGGAGTTAGGAATCCTGTAATATCTGTCTGGCTTACTAGAAGCCAGAGGCAGGGAATCAGGAGTCATACTGGACTCTGAGAAGACGTCATCAACAATGTCTAGAACAGGAGTTATAGCCAAAGGCCTATGCTGAGGAAGAAGAAGAAGATTCCTAAGTCTCTTTTTAGATTCTGAGAAATCCTGACTCTCCCAGTTAAAGTGTTCCCTTAAGGTATGCAAGTTTCTCCAAAAGAAAGATCCTCAGGAGGAGAAGCAGAAGGAATGGAATCTTCTGCATCAGAGTCCTCATAAGTGGGAATAGATAATTCCCGATCAGAAGAGGAATCAGAAGTAATAGAAACCTGATCTAAAGATTCATAGTCAGTGCCTTGCCTAGGCCTCTTAGCAGGAGGGGGATGGGTACCCCTGATCAAGGTAATTAAATCCTCAGCCATTTTGATCATTTGTTTTTTTAGGCATTTGGGGCCTGTACACGTGGCCCAAGCATAGTTTTAGACAAAGAAGTATTTTTTGGCCTTAGTTTTGAAGATGGTGTCAGTTTAATATACAAATCTTTAGGCCTGAAAACACCCTCAAAAGCCAATGCTGCTCAGGACCCATCTAAGGTAGAGACATCCGCGGGTTCAATACTTAAAGTATCTTGCGGCATACCGGACTCGGAATGGGTCTAGTTAGAGGCCTGCGAATCAAAAGTAGCGGGTATCAGGGGCTGCAAAAGCGCTTCACTGAGTACCGGCAGACCGGCGACTGGCTTAGGAGAAGCTTCGTCATCGGTTTTGGACCTCAACGGTCTGTCTCTGTCTTTTTCTTTGCGTTTTTAGGTATTCCAGTAGTCGGATTGCTAACCTATGACATTTCTGGATAGTTAAATCTTGATTTTTTTAAACAATCAGACCTGCCATGTCTTAAACCCAGGACCCTGTACACCATACTTAGAGCAATTTACAGCTACATCATCAGAGATGTGCCAAAATATTTAGAAGCAAAAATATACCAACATTTAATAATGTGTTGATTAAATTTAGCACAAAACCGACAGCAAGGCATGTTGTGGTCAGGGCCTAGGCAAGGAATACAGTACAAATGAAAATCCTTGAGGTATTTGCTTCCCATAAGTAATACAATTATTAACTTTTACTGACATTGGTAAGGAGCAAGAAAATGTTTCCCCAACCAATAGGGTACTTAGCTTTTAGTAGAAGACTTTGGTTCTGAAACTCGAAAATGAAACTTTTAGGAGTCGGCCGACCGGCATTTGCAAACTGCTTCTGCTTCAGGCACCGCAAGGCAAGAAAGACTGATGTAATGGCGTCAGCTGCATGTTTTATACCTCTGATGACCTGACGTTATGGAAGAAGGGACAGCAACTGACGCAGGACCCAAGACATTGTTAATCAGGCTGACTGAGGGCAACCTGCCAGCAGATTACTCAAATGTAATGACTCCAATGAAGAACATCTGGGTTGGGTCCAGTGTCTCAAGTTTTACTATATATCTATTGATCATCTCCATGATAATTCTTTCCATGGCTCTACATACAAGTCTAGTGAGACTTATGGGTCTGTAGTTTCCAGTGTCTGTAGATGGCCCACCTTTGTGCACAGGAATGTCTGTTGCCCTTCTCCATTCATCACGCATGAAGCCTATTTGTAGGCTACAGTTAAACAGTAACTCCAGAGGCCCTGATAGGTCACATTTCATGCTCTTTAGAACGGATCCTGGAATACTGTCTGGGCCCACTGTTGCAGTGTTCTTGGTCTTAACAGTGAGCATTAAGGACCTGTTCCCTAGTGATAGTAGGTGGAGTTATATTTGATGATATTTCCTGAGGGAAGGTTGAGGGGGAGAGAGGAGTAAAGTTGGGGCTGAATATATCAGCCAGGAGGTTTGCTATATCTTCTGGCTCAGTATAGGTGGCAAAATTTATAAAGAACTCTGCACACAATTGTGTGTTGCCTTTGAGGTTGCGGACATACCTAAAGAATGCTTTGTAGTTGTCCTTGACCTGGGAGGCCAAACTTACCTCAAATTTGGCTTTAGTAGACTTTATTTATCCTATGAGTTATTTGTTTAGTTTGATGAGAGTGCTTTAATACTTCTGGGTGTTGCACCTCCTAATTTTTGCCACAATTTTCTTTCTGATGTTATACATCCAATTGATTTTGTGATTCCAGGGTGGCTTGTTTTTTAATTAGTTCTGTACTTCTTCCTGATGGATACAGCTGCCTCTATGCAGCTATTAACATGCTTGTACAGAGTTTCTGTGAACAGTTCTGCATAGGCAGAAGTGTTCTCAGGGTTTATAGGGGCTTGAAATTTTGCCAGGTTCTTACTTAATAGCAGGAGGTTATCCTTAGAATAGTTTCTGAATATTCCCAGTTAAGCTGGGGTCCAGGTTTTATTTTTACTTCAAAGGAGACCATTTTATGGTCTGACCTTACTAGGGAAGGTATTACAGTAGGGGCTGTGCAGCACTCTCCCATATTAGTGAGGACCAGATCTAGTATGATTGCACCCCTTGTTGGTGTATTGACTATATGGTCCAGGGAGTTTGTGTTTTCAAAATCCAGGAATCTCTGTGCATGTATGTTTGATGTTGTATAAGATTCCCAGTTAATACTGGGGTAATTAAAGTCACCCATAAATATGGTATTGGGTTGGATGATTAGTGTTTCTAATAAGTTTAAATACACTGTATGGGTTTTCTGGGTCATACAGGGGGACCTATAGCTTGCAAGGAAGTGGTACTGGATTTTACCTACGGTGACTTGAACATTGCATAATTGCCAATCTTCTGAATCCAAGACGCATTTCTTTATGGGTTAATTGATGGGTTCTATATTGATTTAATAAAATAGCCTGAGGCTCATAGCCAACTACTTTTCACTATGTTTACAGCTAATAACTAAATGCATTGGTGTAGAAGCATCTATGTACAATGAATCTGCAGAGAGGTGGCTAAGAAAGGAAGGCCAAATCAGGAATAAGTATCCTACAAACTAGTCTCTTCTTCCACTGGACCTTTAGTTAAAGCAAAAAGACACCAGCAGTTGAATTATCTGCAATATCCCCATGAAGCTTAGGGTAGAAGTGGGCATGGAAGCATTTTAACAACCACTGAGTATCCCTGCTTAGTCAGGAAGACAAGATGAGAATGCTATTCACTGAGATGAGAGGAAGAAATAATGCAGAATTCTAGCATTCATCTGATAACATCTCTGCAGCAACTTATAGTGATCTGGTCCATACCCAGTTCTCAGCCTAACATGGTAATTTATGCCTAACATGGTAATTTAAGGTTCTAGATGGTAGGCTAATGGACAGTATATCACTTCTATAAAGCAACACTTTGGTTACTTTGCAAAATCAGAAAATTTGAAGGAGAAAGAACATGATCAAATGCTTAAAAGGAATTAAAACAAATTTCCCAAGACCCTCACTCCAAAGAACAGGGCCTCTCAGAGTATGATGATGACAGAAATGAAACGCTTGCAAATGACCTATTTGTTTATTTACACTTTGTTGATCGGGTTAGTCCCACCATGCCAGTGGCCTCTTCTTGGGGACACCCGAGGTGGTATTTACACTGGCTAGGAATAATTTGGCCAGGGAGCTTCCCATATGTTTTGATAACTGGCATGGGATCACTTACGTCCACCTGAGCTACCATCAACTCATGCAGATGGGGCAACAGTTTAACATCTCATCTAAAGAATGGAAATGATGATGGGAGGAGGGGTGGATCTTCCAATCGAAAAGTATCAAATTTATTTCAAAACAAACTCCTTATAATCTGAGACATCACAGCATCACAAAAAAACAGAAATGGTTTTACCTTCATAACAAGGGATTAGCTTCCTGACACTGGCTTGCAGGTTTGGTGAAAGTATTAAACAAAATCCATGGGGAAGAATGACCTCAGCTTCATAATAGATATTCTTCCAGCGATGTGCACAAGCCTGCAAAAAGAACGTTACATCCAGTCACAATCCTGATTTTTTTTTTCCTCTCTTTTTCATCATATTCCTAATTTAATCCTAAAATGCCATACGCCAGTTACTCCATCTGCAACAATGTGTGTTGATAAAAAAAAACTCTTTTGACCTGAACTCTGGAGGAAAGAAATTGAGAGAGATGCATGCCCCCTCTCTCTCTCTCTCTCTCTCTCTCACACACACACACACACACACACAAATAAATTGATGTTTTTTTTATTATTCATTTTTTCACCTCACAAAATGCATCTTTTTTAAATCATGCTTAAAGAGGCTTAAGTACAATGGCAAGTCCTTTTTTCTAAAGTAACTTTTATTTTACTCTTGCTGGAAGCAAAGCTGCATTTAGCATAAAAAAATGTGGTGGTTTATTTTTCTTCAGCAATATTTCACAGCAGCTTAATATGCTACCATTAAACAGATTTGTTTTGTTTTTTTTTTAAACCAGGCTTTATCAACACATTAACTCCCTGTTGGAAAATATTTGTTCTCCAATTAGAGTAAAGATAAACATTTTGATCATCATCCAAAACAAAATAATACTAAACTGAAACATCTGGGATGTGACAGCAGGAAGGATGTCCCAACTGGAATATTTGACTCAATCACAAAATGTTACAAAAGATAATGATGATGCGAGCTTCTACTTGCAAGTCTAACAAATGAAAGCGTTACTGTGTAGTATTCAGCAGACTGCATTCATGTATGTTAACTCTTAGTTATGAAGAAAAATCAGTATAAAAGGAACTTGTTTCATAATAAGTTGGTTGCTTCAAAATACACTTGGGAAGAATATTAAGCAGATATATGTACTTATTATATTTTACTGAAAGTAGACAGCACTGCCTAGTGTATTAAAAGTGTGGTTCAGCAGGCCAGTGCCAGTTTACAAAACGTTTAACAGTCCATGTCCATTGCCAGCAAGGGAAGAAGCACTATGGATATTTTTTTTCTATTTTATTTTAATGTTTTTTATTTAAAATATATCCCTGATTTTAGACTTGCCCCTCATTATTTTCTTGACTTTGTCCCCAGTTGCTGTGCTAAAAGGGGGAGGGGGGGCTGTGTGCATGTCTCTCAATTATTTTTTTTTTTCTTCCACACAACATCCCTTGGTATGCTTTACTGTGGCCTTTGTGCATTTGTGTGAAACCTGAAATATGGTACTGTGGCTGTTATGATCGAGCTAGACAACCATTAATTTAGCTTTGCAGGACTAGTTCACATTTGTGTAAAGTAAATGAGAATACTGTAACCTATCTATATCATATTCAAACATGAAAATTCGGCCCATGTTTCTGGAATGTTCTTGTAAAATTTGTGGTTTTAGTATACTGTTGAGGATTGCTGTTAATAAACAATGACAGGCATTTGACTACATTTATTTCTCTTCTTTCTGGAAAAAAATGTTCAAGAGTGCAAATTAATTTATACTAGTTTACCAGGTTAGTGCACTGATCTCAATGGAGCACTTACAGACATAGCCTGGATGAAAAAGATCACATAAGAAAAAAAATTACAGATACAAGGGAATGCATATTTATAGATGCAAGAATCACTACATTATTTATTTTATGAAGTAATTTGTAATGTTAAAACATGGATGGAAAAATGGAATCATGTTTAGAAGAGATTTATGGATAAGATGTAGCCATAATGATTATCTCAGGGACATCAGGATGTCATTATATAGACAGGTGTGAAGACATTAGAAGAGTTGAGTGGGAAAAGTTGCAGGAAAGGATACTACGGGGAGGAGACAGAGGCATGTAAAGGGAAGAGCAGTAGAAAGGAGAGGAAGTGTGACAGATGCAAAGAGAAAAGTGAGGTAAGATGAGTAAATGAGGATATGACAAGATAAGGAAGGATGAAATAGAGATAAAGTAGTATGACTGAGTCTTAGTGTAATATGACCTATGTGAATGCAGATACATTTAGTTTGGATGAAGAGGTATTCCTTGATTTTTTTGTCTTAAGTCCAAGTACTTTGGGAAGTCTCTGATTGAGAAAGGAATACAGTCCCTTAGTTTAAGTGCTAGGATGGAGAATGCATGGTCAGTGCAATGAAGTTAAGTTTTTGAAGTAGGTACACAGTGGATTGAGAATGAACTACCCCTGAGATTGTATGTGGGGGAGTTTGGCCTAGAGTTTATGAGTGAGAGGGGAAGGTGTCTCAGGAGAAAGAGCTATGTGAATTAGTGATCCAAGTAGGAGGCTGGCTCTCAGAAGTACTGGGAGCCATTTGGCTTTGGTGAGAGTTGGACAGTGGTGTTTTTTAATGGGGGAGTTAACGGGCAGACTTTATTGAAGATGGTCTGTAAGGTGGTGGCATTTTTCATTGAGGCTGCAGCTATTATGGATAGTCCATATATTCAAGCTGCAAATAGTTTTCCTTTACCTATGGCAGCTTTGGCGGACTTGGATAGGAAAGGTGATAGTTTGTTTGCCTAGAGTTGTGGTATGTTGATCATATTGCATGAGTTCTGAATGTCTAGTTGAAAATTAAGAGATTGACCTAGCCAAATACCAAGGTATTTCGAGGATGTGTTACTTTCAATGGTGGCATTGTTAACATCTACAATATTAAGGAATCTGGTTGCTTTGCCTATTTTTGGTTGGTTCCAAATAGTATTACTTTTGTTTTTGAAGGGTTGAGTAAAAGTTTCTGGCCTACAAGTCACTGGTTGAGTGTTTGCGTGTCATTTTGGAGCAGAGTTTGAATAAGAGTGGAATTTGTTTCGCTAGTAGAAGACAATCTTATCTACATAAAGAATTACAGGTATCTGAGGGTGATCAGATGGGAGTTGTTGAATAAATATGGAAAATAGCAGAAGAGCTAAAGTGGAAACCCAAGGGACTTCTTCCAAAGTAGAGTTGTTTCAGAAGTTGTGCTGCCCACTCTCACACAATCTATTTGTGAGAAAATGCACAAACCAAGGATTTGAACCATCACTAATGCCTATTTTCATAAGTTTGTCAAATAAGTTATGGTCAATTGCATCAAATGTTTTGTGAGGTCAGTGAAAACAGCTCCTGTCTGGTTGCCTTTGTAGAGAGCTGTTTTGTGCTGCGTACAGAATAGAATCCATGTTGCTTCCTGGATAGACAGTGATACTGAAGTAAATAAACAGTAATTTGGTTATAGGTCATTTTTTTTCTAGTATTTTACCTGAAGTATGAAGTACTGAGATAGGCCAGTATTGTGAAGTAGTAGTTGACTTGGGTAATTTTGGAATGGGGTGACTATTGTTGTTTTCCATATATGAGGCATAATCTTATTAGTTATTAGAGGTTGTATGTGTGTGGGTGTGGGAGATGAAGTCCTTACAAAGGTGAATGGACCAAGGGGCTAGTTTACTAAGAATGAGAGTGTATATATTTGAATATGGTCTATTTGTGTTTGTCTCTTTGGTTCTAATATTTTTTGAAGTGGACCCCAGGATCCTGAGAATCTCTCTGGCTGATGTCTTTGATATGTGAAGTTCAGGAACGTTTCCAGAAAGAAATCCCTCTCTCTGCCTGTGTCAAAATGCTTTTTGTCTATAAGACAGCCAAGAAAGACAATCCTTTATGATGGGGTCAAGGAGGATTCCTAAACATTTATCCAGAACCCGAAACTGGTCAAGAGAAAACAAACTCATTGTAATGACTCAACATCTGGGAAAAAGGCTCTGTAAAGATGAACAAGTCATATAAATAAGGAAATGTGTGAATGCCAATTGCTCTACAATATGCTATGACTGGAGCTTGACACATTGTAAACACCCTCTGAAGCTGGAGATAACCCAGAGAATAATGTAGAAAACTGATAATGTGACCCAGACGCAGAAAACTAAGTTTTTAGCTAAAGGAATGTGATGGTGTTTACCTTTTAGAGCTAATGTTACCATAAACCTTCCAGGGGAATGAAGTGTAAAAAGTGTACAGACCCTTGTTAAAATGTCAGGTTGTTCTGGCATAAAAAATGAGATCACAATAAATAATTTCAAAACTTTTCCCACCTTTAATGTGACCTATAACCTGTACAATTCAATTGAAAAACAAACAAATCTGTTACGGAAAAAATAAAAAACGTACAAAATATAAAAAAATAAAAACGTACAGTAAGCTGGTCGCATAAGTGTGCACACCCTTAAACTAATACTTTGTTGAAGCACCTTTTGATTTTGATTTAATGACAGCAATCAGTCTTCTTGGGTAAGAGTCTATCAGCATGGCACATCTTGACTTGCCAATATTTGCCACTCTTCCTTGCAAAAGTGTTACAAATCCGTCAGACTGCCAGGGCAACTCGTGCACAGCCCTCTTCAGGTCACCCCATAGATTTTCTATTGAATTTAGGTCTGGGCTCTGGCTGGGCCATTCCAAAACATTTTTTCTGGTGAAGTCATTCTTTTGTTGATTTGGATGTATGCTTGGGGTCATTATCATGTTGAAAGATGAAATTCCTCTATTTTCAACTTTCTAGCAGATGCCTGAAGGTTTTGGGCCAAAAGTGACTGATATTGGGAACTGTTCATAATTACCTCCACCTTGAATAAAGCCCCAGTTCCAGCTGAAGAAAAAGCGACCCCAAAGCATGATACTGCCACCATGCTAAACTGTGGGGATGGTGTTCTTTTGTTGATGTGAAGTGTTGTTTTTGCGCTGAATGTACTTTTTGGAATTGTGGCCAAAAAGTTCAACCTTGGTCTCATCAGAACATAAATTTTCCCACATGTTTTGAGGGGAATTGCTGTATTGTTTTGCAAATTTTATCTGGCCTGGAAGTTTTTCTGGGTAAGAAAAGGCTTCAGTCTTGCAACCCCCTGGACATATGGAGAATATGGGAGATTGTTGTCACATGTACTACACAACCAGTACTTGCCAGAAATTCCTGCAGCTCCTTCAGTGTTGCTGTAGGTCTCTTGGCAGCCTCTCGGACCAGTTTTCATCTCGTCTTTTCATCAATTTTGGAGGGACATCCAGTTCTTTGCAAAATCACTGTTATCCCACATTTTCTCCACTTTTTGATGACTGTCTTCAGTGTTTCATGGTAAATCCAATGCTGAGGAAATTTTTTGTACCCTTCTCCTGACTGATACCTTTGAACAATGAGATAATTTTGATGCTTTATAAGCTATCTGCGAACCATGGCTTTTACTGTAGAAGGCAACTGAGTAAATATCAAGAAAATCCTACTAGGACAGCTGAACTTTATTTGTGGTTAATCAGAGTCTCCTTAATTGATGGCAGGTATGTACCCAAGACTGAATGCTGTAAGTAAATCAAAAGGTGCTTCAACAAAGTATTAGTTTAAGGGTGTGCACACTTATGCAACCAGCTTATTGTATGTTTTTTTTATTTTTTCCCCCAACAGATTTGTTTGTTTTCAACTGAATTGTACAGGTTATAGGTCACATTAAAAGTGGGAAAAGTTTTGAAATGATTTATTGTAGTCTCATTTTTTTATATTTGTTTATACCTAACTGCTTAGTGCACACTGCAGTGTTTAGGATAAACCTCTTTTTTTTCATCTTACCTTTAAGCATCTATTGCAAGACCACCAGTTATTGCAGAGCACACCTTCTGCCTCTCAGTAGTCATCTTGGGATTAGTGCTTCTGTTTCCTCCTGGTGAGAGAAGGAGTACAGGGACATTACTTCCTGGGGATTGCTGATCACCAGAATGCCTAATAACTGCTTTACAGGAGACAGCTTGGAATTTGTGCTTATAGTCTGATCCTGGTGAGAGAAGGTGCAGAGTGCATTGATCGCTGACTGTTTCTGGTTGAATAGTGAGTGTGTGTGCTTAACGCACCTGATCAGTCTGGTTGTTATTTGAGGCATCTATCAGAAAAAGGCTACAAGCCTAGAGACCCTTGCATCATCCGGGACAAAACTGTGGATCACCAAACAGGCTGTGGCTTGCTTCTCTTCTTGGGATTGGTGCTAACATTTTGCTTCTGGTGAGAGGATAAGCAAAGGAGTATTGTATCCCAACAGAGTGAAGCTGTGCCGAGACCAGCATTAGTAGTAGCCATGCAGTAGCCATTCATGCAACTCCCCTCTTTTCATCATTCTAGACAAGCTAATTCTTTGTTTTCAGTAAGTGCTGCTTGATTTGTTTCTAACTTCAGAATATCTGCCTAAATACTTCATTCTTAAAATTTCAGGGTCTACGTATTAGTTTCCCCAAAAGTGCTTGACAGTGCTCTGTACAGACTAAGACACCTTGCATGACATTCTTCCTTAAAAGCACAACTGACATTTTTCCAATAACTAATTGCACACAGGACAACTAGTTTGCAGTGACAAGCAATGAACACACAACTAGATACACCTGACAGTGATTGATATTCTCACTCCAACTGTCTAATCAATAAAAAAAAGTCTCTGTTGCCATGGAAATTAACTTTCCTACTGTCTCCGTTACCAGCTTGATGGATATGGGTGTCCTGAGGCAATGTAGAAATTGCCTCATGTTTACTGACAACCAGTTAATTCTCAAGCAAACTGATATTGTATGTGAGAGATGTATTTACACAATGTCACTGGAGGCAAAGCTCTCATATAAAGGTACTCCTAATGTCAATAAAGTTGTCAGCAGTACACGTTGCACCCATCACACACAATTCAAAGCAGATATACAGATTCTCATATGCTGAAGCACTTACATGTAACCTTCCTAAACCACAAAGACCTCTAAGATGAAGTGTACATAAATACCCTCAACAGCCCCAAATGTGCTCTTTCAAAACAACACCCACATCAACACAGAGCTACATCTCATGGAGTCTGTACCTCTAAGGCCATAAGGCAAGTCACCACACAATCCAACATTCTAGTCACTGGAGACTCCATCATGAGACACACTGATGTACCTCTCACCGGGCTGAGTAAAGAGAAGGTTACGGTCAGTTGCTTATCAGGGGCTAGGATCCACCACATTAAGCATGCACTCAGGTCACTGGACCACAATTACCTATATGACTCAGTCATAGTCCATGTGGGAGTAAATGACCTGAGAGATACCTCCCTAGACTATATGAAGAGAGTCATCATGGCACTCTCAGAATGTGTGTCTTAGGCTGGTATGAACCAAGCATTGAGCAGTATTTTACCTTCTCCAAGGATGATGCCACAATACAAACAAAACATGATTGACTTTAATAATTGGCTTAGTTTCTGGTGTCATTCTAAGGGGGTGCATTATTTGTCAGCATGGAAGGAGATGGACAACAGGCCATGCTGCTTTGGCAGGGATGTTCTGGAACATTCCCCTCTAGGCTTCCAAATATTAGCTAAAAAGTACAGTTTTGTACCTACCATAAATGTAGATGTTCGAGTGTTCACCCTGCTGCAGTCATCACACTTGGGTTATCCTGTCATCAGGCGGTCCCGCAGTCGGTCGGAATTCCAAAGTCTTGGTCCGGCGTCAGTTGCTGTCACCTCTTCCCTGACATCAGTGAGCCAGGGGTATATATAATGCAACCAATGCCATTTTCTTCAGTTTTTCTTGCCCCAGATGTCAGGTGCCCCCAAAAAGGTGGTCAGAAATTAGTACCAAAAGGAGTAACCACAGCACAAACAAAATCCCTTCACCTATAAGCAAATACATCAGTAAGGCATAGAAGAGATTTAGCCAGTAGATCAAAGGGGATGGAGGGGGGGTAACCTGGACTGCAGCAGGGTGAACACTCGAACATCTACATTTATGGTAGGTACAAAACTGTACTATGTTCATTGTGTTACCCTGCTGCAGTCATCACACTTGGGTTGAATCCCAAAGCTAAGGTAGGGGGGAGGTGGTATATAGGGTTAGTGGAGACTATAAGGCCGTGCAGAACTGCAGTGGCGAAGCCCGCCCTGGACTTGAGTAAAGAGGTAAGTGATAGTGTTTGGTAAAGGTGTGTACTGAACTCCAAGTTGCAGCTTCTAAAATTTCCTTGGTTGGAACCCCCCTGAGAAAGGCTGTAGAGGTAGCTGTTGCCCTGGTAGAGTGGGATCTAATGGTAGCAGGAACTGGTTTCCCATGATGGGTATAGCAAAAACGTATGCAATGACCTATCCATTTAGAAATGGTTTGCTTTGATATAGCCTTCCCTTGAGAAGCTGTAGCATAGGATACAAAGAGCTGGTCAGATTTTCTGAAAGCCTTAGTTTTGTCCAAATAGTAACAAAGCTGCCTGTGAATGTCCAAGGAATGCAGGAGTCTCTCACCTTTGTTCTGTGGATTGGGGAAGAAGGTGGGTAAGTGGATGGTTTGATTTAAAGCTACACTGGAAACCACCTTAGGCATAAAGGAAGGATTAGTTTGTAGAGAAACTCTGTCTTGATGAAAAATGAGGAAAGGTTCCACTGCCATTAGTGCCTGTAGCTCTGAGACTCTTCTAGCTGAAGTTATTGCTAGGAGCAGGGCAGTCTTCCATGATAGGAACTGTAGATCTGCAGAGAAAGCTGGTTCAAAGGGAGGTAGCGTTAGTTTTCCGGAACAAAATTGAGGTCCCATGTTGGTGTAGGAGCTCTCCTGGGTGGTCTAATGTTTTTTGCCCCTCTGAGGAACTGCCTTAGAAGAGGATGTGAAAATAAAGGTGGATCCGTGTTGTAGTGAGCTGAACTAGCCGAAGCATGGATTTTAATTGAGGAAAAGGAAAGTCCTTTGTGCAACATCTCAGCTAAATACTGTAGAATGTGAGGCTAAATTGTGTCTTGGCCTTTAGCTTGGTTCCAGGCACAAAACCTTTTCCATTTGTCCGAATAAGCCTTCCTGGTGCTTGGCCTCCTGGCTTCCTGAATAACATCCAGAACTGCTTGTGAAAGAGGTGCTGGTTGGATGTTTAGATGATTTGCCATGCAGCCAGATTTAGTCTTGAGCTGGCTGTGAAGAATCTGATTGTTTTGTTGTGTGAGCAAATGGGGGATTTGAGGCAATATCCATGGTGGGCTGTGGGACATATTTTTCAATAGCAGATACCAGTGCTGGCGTGGCCAGTCTGGGGCTACGAGAATCAGTCGTGGTCTCTCCTTTTTGACTTTCAAAAAAACCTTTGTGAGGAGAGGCAATGGAGGGAAGGCATATACTGTCAGGTTTTTCCAACTGAAAGAGAAAGAGTCCACTTTCCAAGCTTGATGGTGAGATGTCCTTGTACAAAATTTTGCCAGTTGATAGTTTTGAGGACTGGCAAACAGGTCTATGTCTGGAAGGCCCCATTTTTGAGTTATCATTGCAAATATTTGTGGATCTAGTTTCCACTCATGGGGATCCTTGATGTTTCTGCTGAGGTCGTCTGCCAATGTGTTCTTCTGTCCTGGCAGGAATTGAGCTTGTAACTGGACTCGGTAGGCCAGAGCTGTGTCCCATAAGGTCATCGCTTGCCTGCATAGAGGGTAAGAATGTGTACCCCCTTGTTTATGTACCACATTACTGTGGTGTTGTCCGTCTTTATTGCACGTTGCCGTGGCTGTAGTAGATCCTTGAAGGCTGTCAGAGCTTTCTGTACAGTTAGCATCTCTTTTTGGTTTATGTGCGGTTTTCTTTGTTCTGCAGTCCATAGGCCTTGAATGCATTGCCCTGCCATGTGTGCCCCTCAGGCATAGTCTGAATCATCTGTTGTGATAGTTTGTCTGGCTGGGGGCAAGGTGAAAGGCTGACCCTTGTTGAGGTGACATGCCTGTGACCACCATAGAAATTCCTGTTGTAGGCAGGGAATGAGAGATATTATTGTGTCCAAGCTGTGGCTGTGTTGAGACCATACGCTTTTTAGGTACCACTGTAATTTCCTCATATGCAGCTTTGCAAATGGTATTATTAGTATGCAAGATGCCATGAAGCCCAAAGCCTGCAGAATTTTTCTTGCAGTTAATTGGGTCTTTGTTGCCATTGTCTTGAAATATTGAGTCAGTTATAGTTGCTTGTCCAGCGTAAGATAAGCCTTCTGAGCCACTGTATTCAAGCTGGCACCCAGGAATGTCATTTTTTGTGAGGGTACTAGTTTTGACTTCTTTTCGTTTACTGTGTACCCCAGGCAGTTTAGTAGATGTTTTATAAAGGCCAGATGATGTAAGAGAATGTCTTTGCTTTCTGCTTGGATGAGGCAGTCATCCAGGTATGGATATATTTGAATTCCTCTTTGGCTGCAGTATGCAATTACTGGTGCCAGGCATTTTGTGAAAACTCTGGGCACATTAGGTAAGCCAAAGGGCAGTGCAGAGAATTGGTAATGGGTTGAACCTGCAATGAAATGGAGGTATCTTCTGCAACTTTGTCTGATAGGGACATGCAGGTATGCCTCCTTGAGGTCCAACGTAACTAGCCATGGTTCCTTGCCCAACATGGGAAGTAGCTGCTGTAGTGTTAGCATCTTGAATTTGGGTACTTGTAAGTGTTTAGAACTGAAAGGTCCAGAATTGGGCTCCAGGCATTGTCCTTTATGGGCACTAGAAAGAGTCTTGAGTAAAATCCTTGGCCTTGCTCTCGAGTAGGTACCAGTTGAATGGCTCTCATGTCCATGAGAGCTGTAATTTGCTTTTGTGCCTCTGCCCATTGATTTTGTGGCAGGTTTGGCATTCCTCTTTTCATTGGCAAGGTGTGAAAGTGGAATCTGTATCCTCGTAAAATTATGTCTAGGACCCATTTGTCCTTTGTGACAATGTGCCAGTTATCTGAAAAAAGTGCGAGTGTTCCCCCCAAGGGGGCTGCCAAGACAGTATTGCTTGGCCAGATGAGGTGCAAGTCATTGAGTTTGCCTTCTGGTGGTTTGTGACCTGTCTTCTCCTCCCTTCTGTGTTATAGAGCCCCATTGGTGAGGTTTATACTGGGCTTGTGGTTGTCCTCTGCCTCTTGGGGGTCTGTATTTACACCTCTGTGGTCTGTCAGTGACTGGAAAGGACCAATTTTTTGTTGGCCAGTTTCTGCTGAAGCGAGGGGGTTGTACTTGTAGGAAATCTTTGACTGTCTGCATAGATTTTGCCTCATCTTCCATTTTCTTTAAAACTTCTGCTTTAATTCCAAAAAGAACATCCTGCTGTAAGGGAGCATCTAGTAGTTTTGCTTTAACATGATCAGGCAGAGTTTGTTCCTTTAACCAAGCATGCCTATGTATAACAGACCCAGTGACAGCTGCTCTGCAGGAGGCCTCCAAAGAATCAAACCCACATTGTAAGGTATGTTTGCCCATCTGCTCAGTGGTGTGCAACAGATCCTGTACTTCTTTCAATTCAGATTGTTGAGGGAGAGAGGTTATTCTTTGCTTTAACTGAGAGATTAGAAGTCGCTGATACTTAAGCATGTGAAATTGACAATTTAGTGGCCTCATAGCTAGTGTGGCTGAGGTATAAACCTTTTCCCCCCACCTGTCTAGTGCTCTGGAATCCCTCTCAGAAGGTACTGGGTTTTTAGCCATAGAAGCCTTAGCCCCCTTGGGACCCTGTGAGATAGTCTCTGGGTCAGCTACAGGGCTTTTGTAAAGAAATTTGTGGGACTCGGGCACTCTATAGTATCTGTCTGGCTTAGCCGGAGCTGGAGGTAGAGAGTCTGGGTTGAAACTGGATTCTAAATAGACATCATCCACAATGTCCAAAACTGGTGGGATGGCAAGTGGTTTAAATTCTCTGAGCCTTTTCTTTGAATCAGAGTAGTCCTGACCTTCCCAGTGAAAATGTTCCCTCATAGTGTGTAAAGTTTCCCCAAAGGAGTAGTCTTCAGGAGGAGAAGCTGAGGGAATAGAGTCCTCAGCATCGGAATCTTCATAAGGAGAGAAGGCGTAGTCTTGGTCCTCAGAGGAGTCTGAAGAAATGGACATTTGCTCAGAGGATGCATAATCTTCCTCTTGTCTAGGCCTTTTGTCAGGAGGGGGCTAGGAACCCCTGATTAAATAAATCAAATCTTCAGCCATTTTAAGCATCTGTTTCTTAGGCATGGGGCCTTGAACAGCAGACTGAAGTGAAGCCCTTTTAGATTTAGAAGGAGTCTTCGACTTATAAAACGTTTTAATGGTGAGAGTAGTCGGTCTGAAAACGCCTTCAGAAACAGATGGTGTTTCTGAAGTACCGACGTCTTTTGTAGCAAAGTCGTCTGAAGGGCCTGAAGTAAAAGGCTGTCTCGGCCTGGTACATTCCATCAAAAATTTCCGTAGCGGTCTCGGGTTCCAGATCTGTGGTAGTTAGGGGCTGTGTCGGAGCCTCACTGAGGACCGGAGACCGGATCGGCCGAGGCCTCAGAATCTGGCTTAGGCCTGGGCTGTCTGTCCTTATCCCTGCATTTTTTGTGCACACCTGTAGTCGGTTGCTCCGACGGCATGGTGTAGTTTGATTTCGCATGACACTACTTCGGTAGGAAATTTAAGCGTTTTTTAATAGTACGCTTATTAAACCTAGCACAAAACCGACAAGAAGTGACATTGTGGGCCTAGGCAAGGTATGAAATAAGAATGAAAATCCTTATGAGGTATTTGCTTCCCACAAGAAATACAATTGTTAACTTTTTCTGACATCGGTCTGAAGCAAGAAAAGTTTCCCCAACGAGGTACTTAGCTTTATAGAAGACTTCGGTCTGAAATTCGAATTCGAAAATCTCAGGAGTCGGGCGACCGGCACTTGCGAACTGCTTCTGCTTCGGGCACCACGCGGCAAGAAAGACTGAAGAAAATGGCATTGGTTGCATTATATATACCCCTGGCACACTGACCTGACAGAGGCGACAGCAACCGACGCCGGACCAAGACTTTGGAATTCCGGCTGACTGCGGGACCGCCTGATGACAGGATAACCCAAGTGTGATGACTGCAGCAGGGTAACATGATGAACATCATCTTCCCCTATAGTGCCTTTTTTAGGCAATGCCGAACAAAGTACTTCTGACATAGCAAATCAAAATCAAGAAAATCTAAAGGTATTACTGCTCAATACTAGGAGTCTAAACAAAAGACTTCACTCCCTAGAAGCTCTCTTTACCCTAGAGAATGCCAATGTCTGTGCAGTCACTGAGACATGGTTTAATGCCGTGGAGAGCACATCAACAGTGCAAGGGTATAATGCCTTCCACACATTTAGGACAGCTACTTCACAGGCAGGGACTAAAGGTGGAGGTGTCTACTTACATCAAAAATAAATATACTTCAAGGCTATTCAAACAGGATAATGCACTTGAGCTGCTCCATGATCAAATTCCCATAGATAAAATCCAACACCACTTCCTTGCAAGCTATAAGTCCCCCTCTATGACCCAGGAAACCTATATCATGTATTTAAACTTATTAGAAACACTACCCATCCAACCCAACACCATATTTATGTGCGGCTTTAATTATTCCAGTATTAACTGGGAATCCTATACGACACCAAACATGCAGGCACAGAGATTCCTGGATTTTTTGAACACAAACTCCCTGGACCAGACAGTCACTACACCAACCAGGGGTACAACTATACTGGATTTGGCCCTCACTAATATGGGAGACTGCTGCACATCCCTTACTGTAATGCCTTCCCCGGTAAAGTCAAACCACATAAACCTGGACCCCCAGCTAAACCTGGAATATTCAGGAACTATTCTAAGACTAACCTCCTGCTATTAAGTGGGAACCTGGCAAAATTGCAAGCCCCCATAAACCCTGAGAACACTTCTGCCTATGCAGAAATGTTCAGAGAAACCCTGTACAAGCATGTTAATAGCTGCACAGAGGTATCTGTACCCACCAGGAAGAAGTGCATAACTAACTCAGAAAACAAACCACCCTGCTGAAATCACAAAATCATCTATAACAGGAGGAAGAAAATCATAACAAAAATTAGGAGGTGCAGCACCCAGCAGGATAAAAGCACTCTCATCAAACTAAACAAACAACTCAGAGGGTAAATAAAGTCTACCACAGCCAAATGTGAGGTAAGTTTGGCCTCCTAGGCCAAGGATAACCACAAAGCATTATTCAGCTATATCCACAACCTCAAAGGCAATACACAGTTGTGTGCAGAGCTCATTGTAAATGTGGCCACCTGTACTGAGCCAGAAGGTATAGCAAACCTCCTAGCTGATAAATTCAGCTTCAGCTTTACTCCTCTCTCCCCTCAACCTTCCCTCAGGTAATATCATCAAATACACCTCTCCCCCTACCATCACTAGGGAACTGGTCCTTAATGCTCTCTCTAAGACCAAGAACACTGCACTAGCCAATATCCCAGGATGCCTTCTAAACAGCAAGAAACATGACCCATAAGGGCCTCTGGAATTAACTGTAGCCTCCAAACATGCTTTGTTCCTCATGAATGGAGAAAGCCAACAGTCACCCTCTGCACAAAGGTGGGCCAGCTATACAGACTCATAAGTCTCACTAGTCTTATATGTAAAGCTATGGAAAGAATTATCATTGAGATGATCAATAGAGCTATAGTTAACCTCCAGACACTGGACCCAACCTAGTTTGGATTTGTCAAGGGCAGATCATGCCTACTTAATCTGGCAGACTTCTTTGAGAAGGTCACCAAAGCAATGGATGAGGGCAAAAATGTTCACACTGCCTACCTTGACCTGGCCAAGGCATATGACACAATACTCCAATCGGGCATTGTTGACAAACTCAAGAGATTAGGTACAAACCCATATGTCACCCAGTGGATAGCCAACTGGCTCACAGACAGGATCCAGGAAGTTAGAATTGGTCAGTCCTTGGACCGCTCCTTTATGGCATTTACTTGTCAATAGCCAAGGCCAATGTCAGTGGTCTCTGACTGACTAAATTTGCAGATAACTGCAAATTAGGAGCAGTCATTGAATCTCATACGGACACAAATGTTCTACACGAGGGTCTGACACAGACAAGCAACTGGTGTCAGAGCCATAGACTAAAACTAAATGCCAAGAAATGCATAATAGTATCCTTTGGGAAGTCATCCATCCCTGGTAACTATCACATTGACAACACACCCCCTAGAGTTGACCCAGTAGTCAGGGACTTAGGGACACACACATATAGTAATCTAGCCTTTGATCATTACGTGTCTACAGTGGTGAGGAAATCATTCTATGTTGTGCAACTAATAACAAAGTTATGGCATCTAAGTCCAAGGAAGTCATTCCACTGTATTCGCTATTCATCAGATATATCATTGAGTACAATGCCCCCTTTGGTATGTAACTAACCAGGTATATCCAACAATTGGAATATCCACAGAGATACCTCACTAAACAATACAGGGTGTTAAGTAATATTTGAAGTTTTCTTTTACTTATGATAGCAACAATATTAATTATTTAGACATCCAGTTGAGTAAAAATTATGAGTCTGGTTTGTTTAGATCAAATATATATATAAAAACCCACCTTCTCAAATGCCTACTTGCATTACAGCAGCTGGTATCCTAAGTATCAAAAGAAGGTGGTTGTCAAAGGACAGCTGGTCAGATTAACCAGGATGGTTACAGAATTTGAAAGGTTTTGTAAAGAATGTGATGTATTGCTAGATATATTTGGAAGGAGGGGATATCCAAGGCCTTTTTTGTTAGCAATTAAAAATGAAGTTGTTTGCAAAAGAGCCCAAGGTTTTTACACTCCATTACTTGGGTATGAAACGGTGGATGGAAATAACACGGTGGGGAGAGATGTAGATGGTCAGTCTCTGACAGTGGTTGGTGACATAGTGGGGTCGGACAATAGAAAATCCTTTATTTCTACCTTCTCTCTGAACAGTTATGCAATTGGTAACATCATTAAGAATAATTGGCTATTTTTGCTATGGACAGTCAATTGCCAAAATTTTAGGTAGTGCCCCTTGAATAGTGTTTAAGAAAGACACATTAAAACAAGCTGACTTTGGATTCCTAAAAACAAAGGTGGCTAACTTCATGGCACCCATACCAATGGAAAATAGCTACATGACTGCCACAATATACACCAATGCACTGTACGAACATGTACACAAATGCATGGAACTAGCCATACCCAACAGAACCAAGACGGTCTCCTCCAAAAAAAGGAAGCCAATCTGGTGGTCACCTGCCATTAATAAACTCTACAACAGATGGAATGAACTGTTGCAGAAAAAGGTGAAGTCCCAAGACTAGAAAAATTCCCTTATTAGCCTCAACAAAAAGTTGAGATCCCTCATCAAAACCTCTAAATTCAGCTATGAAGGCAGAATTGTGGCAGACACTAAAAACAATAACAAAGTCTTCTATAGCTATATCAAGAACCTCCACGGCAATACCCAGATTTGCTCTGAGATACTGCACTATGGTACCTCCTATACTCAGCCAACAGATATTTCCAACATACTGGCTGACAGATTCAGTGCCAACTTTACCCCTGTCTCCCCCCCCTAAAGGAGCAATCACAATACCAGAAGAATGCCAGGCACCCAGCATTACTGCAGCACAGGTTAAACCTGCATTATCCAAGGCCAAGAATACAGCTTCCATGGGACCCGATAATATCCCTGGCTGTATTCCACATGAACTACAAAATGAACTGGCACCACATCTGTGTGCCCTGTTCAGCCAAAGGCTCATCTCAGGCTTTGTCCCTACTGAATGGTGCACTGCTACAGTCATCCCTCTCCATAAAAGGGGAGCGATTACAGACCCTGGGAATTATTGCCCCAATGAGTCTGATATGTAAAGCTAAGGAGCACATCATCATGGACCTGATTAAGAAAGATATAGGAACTCTCCAAACTCTAAACCCCACACAATTTGGCTTTGTGAAAGGGAGACCATGCATGCTCAATCTGGTTGACTTCTTTGAGTCAGTCACCAAGGCTGTGGAGAAAGTAAAGGCAGTGCATACAGCCTACCTTGACCTGGCCAAGGCCTTTGATACCAGTCCTCACTCGGGAATTGTTGATAAACTCACCAAACTAGGCATCAGTCCCTACATCACCAGGTGGGTTGCAAATTGGCTCACAGATAGAACATACGGTGCGAAAGTAGCGGACTCAAAGTCAGACTGCTGACCAGTCACAAGTGGAGTCCCACAGGGATCGGTCCCGGGTCCCCTCCTGTTCGGCATCTACTTCTCAGAAGTCCAGGCAACACAACGGGACTCTGGCTGACCAAGTTCACAGATGACTGCAAGCTGGAAGCCATTATTAACTCCCCAAGTGATGCAGACATCCTACATAAAGGCCTCACAGAGACCAATGACTGGTGTCGAAACCATGGCCTTAAGCTTAACGCCAAAAACTTGAGTCATCCCCTTTGGTAAAAACTCAGTTCTCACTAATTACCACATCGATGTGAGCCCACTGAACACTAAAGGCATTATAACAGATTGGGGACGCAGGTTGACAGCAACCTCTCCTTCAACCACCACATTGCCACTGTGGTTAAAATGTCCTTCTATGTGGCACATCTCATTACCAAGAGTTTTACATCCAGGAAGAATGAGGTCATCATCTCTCTCTACTCTTCCCTCATTAGACCAATCATCAAGTATAATGTCCCATTTGGCATGCAACTCACTAGACACCTGCAACAGCTGGAAAGGCCACAAAAGTACCTCATGAAGAGGATCCTAGGCCTTAAATGCATGCCGTACATGGACAGACTCAAAAAACGTCAGCTTTTCGCTGTCTCATATCATCTATTAAGAGACAATCTCTGCTAGACCTACAAAGCCATGTCTGACCCAGCTCTGTTAGAAATGCTACATCCCTCATCACATGCTCTAGAGACCTCAACATCATTACCACAAACAACAGAACATGCTGGAGGGACAGGTTCCTCACCCAGAGATTGCCCATGCTCTGGAATAGACTTTCCATACATGTCAAGCAGAGTACCTCACTGACCCTCCAAGGGAAATCTTGATGAGTGGATGGGTAATAAAAAGTTTACTCTGGGGATCACTCCAGTGTGTCTACTTGATAGAGGCATAGGAAACTAAAGTCAGGTGGCATGATGCCAGAGCACTTCTATGGGCTAGGCTTGTAAAGACTTCATGGCCATTAGCCTAGTACACACCTATGAACCTAAATATTAGAAAGTACAAATAAAACATCAGTTAATAGCAAAATGGGTATGATAAAGTGTGGGAGGTGTAGGCAGTGCCCATATCTATTGACTATTGATTGTTTATTTATTAATGGTGTTGAATACAAAGTTTGAGGTAATTTTTCATGTGATTCACACCAACTGGTATGTGGCAAGTTGTGGTACATGTCCAGTATTTTATGTTGAGAAAACCTTGAGAAAACTCAAGGAGAGTATATGAACATTTGGTAGACATTAAAAAATGTAGGAATAATACATTATATAAGCATATACTTGAGTACCCTGGGCATGATTTTAAATTTGTAGTAATTGAGCAAGTTAAGAGTGATTTGAGGGGATATATCACTGCAGACCACTTGGATAAATGTGAATTAAAATGGCAAATAATGTTAAATGCCACCAACTGTCTAGGAATCAATAACTCGATATCTATTAGTTGTTTGTTAAAGAATTTAGAGGTATAATGTTTTTAATATTTCATGACTTTTACATATTCTAAGTGTGTTTTGTATATAATTAAATTATTTAATAGACTTATTAACTAATTAGACAAGTCACATGACTGTGAGCAGAAAATAAAATGTTGGGTTAGGATGAATGTTTGTTGTTATGAAGAAGTTTCTGACTGATGAAACGAAAGTGCTTAACCTGTCCATTTGTGCTTCATTTTATTAAACGTGTGTATCCTGGGCTCCTGTTGTGGTTGCTGTCCAGCTGCTTACATGGTGTATTTTTGCTGGAAGTTTAGTGTATTCTGTGTGGTCTTCTGGTTGGACTGCGTAATTAATATGTCCTATTCAGACTGCCTCAAGGTCCTACCCCTGTATTCTTTCTCCTACAGGCTTTTGAGGGGAGATCTATGCCTGGCATACAGGACATTGTCAGACCCCCCACTCTGATAGACCTCCTGCATATCCACAAAACAAACAGTACCAGAATTACCTGTTCTAAAGTCTTAAACCTTGCCAGTGATATAAATAGGACCTACTGGAGACATAGGTATGTAGCCCAGAGACTACCCCCATGTATGGAAAAGGCTTCCCATCCATGTGAAGCAGAGTTCCTCTCTAACCCAATTCAAGTGCAGTTTGGACAACTGGATGGGAAACAGGAAACGCATCCTTGGTTTGGCACCTGTACCTCTAATGGACACTGGTAACCTGTAAATGGATCATCTCCCAGGCTCATGCTTACACTTATCAAGGGTGGCAGAACTTGTCAACTATTTGGGATACATGGCTAGGCTTAAAAAGGCCCTTCTGGTTGTTAGCCAAGTAAACACCTATGAACCTATCATTGTGGTCTTTATGGGGAATTTGTCTCCCACACTGACATTTCCCTTTCTTCGATGACATGTAACCCAGTAAACAATACAAGGAAACAAAAGTGAAAGACATTCAGACCGAAGTACGGCAACTAAGTTCTGATTTGAGAGTGTATATATATATATATATATATATATATATATATATATATATATATATATATATATATATATATATATATATATATATATATATCAATCACCTTATGCCCTACGGTGACACAGGGAGCATACACCTGATATATGATGCTCCCTAGGTAATAAAGACTATGGTATACTAGCCGGACATTGGTCTATCCTTGGCAGGAGATCCCAGAGGTAAGGACTACTGTAACAGTGATACAGGAGGACATCCTGTGTTCATAGGTTTACTTTTCAGGAAAAAGACTGATATTCAGAGATGTTTTACTTGGTGGGTTTAGGCCAATAAGGTGTAAATCCAAGACACTGTCACCTGTAAATAAAAGACTAAGCACCTGCACTGAGTTGTGGCTGCTCTGCATGTGGCAATATAACTAACTTCTTTTTATTTAAGTTTTTATTTAGCTTTTGTTAACAGGATTGTCGACTGGATTTAGTAAAAAAAAAAAAAAAAAAAAAAAAAATAGCTTTATAGAGGAGGCCCTGGGAGAAAAACTCCAACATACTACAAATATTTTTAAACAGACATTCAGTATTATACATGAACAGATATTAATATACACTAATAGAGCAGGAAATGTTAATGCTGCAGTTATGAGGTAGAGTATAAATCAGCTTAAGAAATAATTGTATATATGGCTATCATAAGGTTTATATTGGAGGTACTGAGGCTAAGCAATGTCACAAAACAATATATAGCTAGAGATAAAAGTTAAACTATTTGAGTAGTGGTGATGACTGGTTGCAGGGCATGAGATTCTGAAAGAAGAGAAAAAGGTTTGCCAATATGGCAAGCGGAAGATAATAGTGGCATTTATCTTGCATATGTACTGGAGAAGATCCATTGATTTAATTGAGTTTTCATTCTGAATTAATTTCAGTGACAGTGGGATGTTGTTCCCCAGTTTAGCTACAATGAATACAGAGATTCGCCTGCAGTAGTGGATGATTTGGTTATAGTCATTTTTTTACAGATAGTAAAATTCTAGTAGGTAGATAGTATTGTACTACGTTGATAAAGGCAAGGCAATTTTGTGGTTTACAGAGGTTTGTTTAGTATAGTTAGCTGAGTGATATGGCAGTTCTAATCAGTTTAAATTCTCAGATGTTTTATTATTACAGTTTACATGCAAGCTTGACTATTTTATTATAACACTGCTCAGGTTTGCATAGTTGTGTAACTTGAAAGTTAGTTAAGATTGGGGCAACACAGAGGACAGACAGCAGTAAAAACTTAGAGGTTCTACATCTTCTGGCTATGTCACTAAAGTAGGTTTTTACTCTGTATAATGTACCTAGTTTTTGATGAGTTTTTCCAACAATGTGTGATACATGGTGGTTGAATTTAAACTGGTCATCTCTGATGACATCCAGTAATTTTGTGTGGTTTACTTGTTCTCTCATGATTTTGTTGACAACAGATAGTGAATGGTGTTGTTTTGGTAGGGGATGTGTTTTAGAGTGAAGTCAGTAATTTATTTATTTTTTTAAGATTTACTACTTCTTCGTTCGGCTTTTCCAGGTTAGGAGTCATCACAGCGGATCACCTGTCCGCTCACGATTGGCAGTGGAGTTTTACAGTGTCGAGTTGCAAGCCCAATGCCCAACCTTCCACAGAAGGCACACACACGCACTCGCACCTAGGGCCAATTTAGAGTGCCCAATCCACCTGCAGCATGTCTTTGGGATGTGGGAGGAAACCGGAGGAAACCCATGCGACCACAGGGAGGACATGCAGACTCCGCACAGAAGGCACCCCAGCTGAGGATTGAACCAGAGAACCTCTTGCTGTGAGGCGACAATGCTAACCACTGCACCACCGTGGCCGCCCTTTTTTAAGATTTACTAATAGTTGTGAATTACTTGTCAGTGTGTTTTAAATCGATAAGGATTGTTTCTGCTTTTCTTTAATTTCTCCAAGACTTTTAGGTTTCTAGTACTATCATGGGAAGAGACCCTATTCCTAAGTCAAAGTATGATTAAAGTTCATGAAATTAGCATTGTTTCCAAGTTTGATGTTATCCAAAAGTGCCATTCACAGCACCTGCAATGTGCCCAGAATTGACTCCATCTGCCATTCATATGGAGTTACATGTATCGGTAACATATCTAAATATGACTGTAAATTCTTTTTTATGAGACCCACTATATCCTTCTTCCACATTGCCCTTCCCTGTACATAAGACACTGTAATCACTGGGTGTAGCAATTTCAGTTATCAATGCTACCTTTGTCTTCTTTTCATGGACTACTTTATCTGTTTTTCTCGCATTTATTTTTTAACTGTTGGTAATGTGTGATCGCATGAGATATAAACTTCATAACTGTCTATAATGCTTTCTGGCTCATGTTTCCAGTGCTTCTCAGCTACTTCAACAATATAATGTGTGCACAAACCCCAATGCAACAGCCTTGTCTCATTATTATGCCTTTTTAGTATACAGGTCTTCTACCATTAGTGTATCACACCCAGCAACAAGATGTGTGCATGTTTTCAATTCTGTTTTACAAAACCTACATTTGTCTGTTTCTCTGACATGTTCAATGGATTTTGTAAACCAACTTTGTAAGTAGTCCACTATCCTCGGCTGCCAATAATAACCTTTAGTCTTTTGGTTTAAATTCACCTCTCCTTAACCATTCCTGCATTAGTTTTTGTTTTCCTGTCTGACTGATTCAATATCTTTTGGGGGCAGTCAATCACCCCAAAACTTTAAGTTAGAACAGGAAGAGCAAATGTGTTTATATCAGACTTTGTTCCTAGATATCAGGTCTGTTTTCAGTATTAATTTTAGTCTTCTAAAATATTCCTTACTAAGTTTTATTCATATTTGTTCATATTTTATTGTTGATCCTTCATCAATTCCCAAATACTTATACACTCCCTCTTGCTCAATTTCTTTTACAACACATTCCTGTCAAAGACTCCTATTTTCTTAGTGCTGTAGCTTTCCTGCTTTAAATGTCACTTTTACACATTTATCAAGACCAAATGACATTCTTATATCATCTAAGAAAGTCTTGACTACTTGCAGTTGTGCTTTCGGTTCCTCGTCTGATGAACTATACAGTTTTAAATCATCCAAAAACAGAAGATAAGTCTTTACACTTTGTTGTATTTTAGAAGGCAAATTATAGCCATGACCTAAGCTGTTAAATAGGCAGCTTAATAGGTTAAAGGCAAGACAAAACAGCACCGGTGACAGAGTCACCCTGGAATATCCCCCTTTGAATTTTTATCCCCAGGATAACATGCACAGTGGTTTGCCACTGTTTCATGGTTACTGCAATGTAATCAATCAATGTAGGGTGTAACTTATACACTTGTAAGTACTCTTTTATGCATGAATGTGGGATGCTGTCAAATGCTTCGTTTGTGATCTATCTATGCCATACTTATATTCTTTCCCTTATTACAATTATCCATTATGTCTAACTACAAATGATCCTTTGTTCCCTATGACTTCCTTTTGTTACCCTTTACTCTATTGCCATGATTAAGTTTTCTAAATGACTATAAACTCAGTCAGCATCAATTCCAGTGTATAGTTTATACATCACTGGAAGGCAAGTTATTTGTCTATAGGATATCTTGTAGGTTTGCTCTTAAGTAGGAACATTATTTTTTTCTGTTGTTAACCAGGTTGGTGTCTGTTCAGGGTGTGCATATAAATAGTTCTTACTCCTAGCTAAATCTTTATTTAAATATGTTAATACTTTTAGCCAGAAGTTAGGTACTGCATCTGGGCCTGGGGGTTTCCAGTCAGGAGCTTTTCTTAATTTTATTTCAGTTTCTCTAGCCATTACTTCATCCCATTTCATATCCTATACATTTGACCTTCTTATTCTTTCTTTTACTTCTTCTATCCTTTCAGCATCTTTATGTTCCGAAGGCTCTCCACAGATATTTATCTGAAATGTGTCTTTCTACTTTTTTTGGTGGTGTTTCTATTCCTTTTGCCTTGCTTCCCAGTTCTCTATAAAACCTTTTTGGGTCATCAGTAAATTGCTTATTTGGTACTTTTCCTTTATATTTGTTTACATATCTTCTAAGTTTTTCCTGCCTGTGCCAATTATCTTTACTTCATTTGCAATAGTGTATGACAGATCTTGGTCTGTTCTGATATGCTATGTTACTTTTTTAGGTCTATCTTTCGGACTATTTTTGTTGATCTGTTCCCTGTTCTGCACTCTTCTAACAGTGATACCTCTAGCCTTAACTGCTGTATAGTTTTCTCTATTAGATACATCCATGATGCCATTTGATTTATTTTCCTTCCTTTCACTTACTGCCATGTTTTTGTGGTAAGACTTTACCTGTTATTAATTCAGCTGTTCAGTAATATATCTTATTTACTTCTGCTATATTGCATGAACTTCTATGAACAGTCTTAATTACTGTGTTCATTTGTTTCTATCAAACTTCTAACATTATGGGTCTTACTGACTTTCTGCAGTCTATGTCTTGTCTTATCCATCTCTAGTAAATCAAGTAATTCTTCCCTTAGACAATTTCTTCTAAATTAAGGGCACATTCTTTGTTCTCCATTTCTTGCTGGCATTCTACAAAAAGTTCCAGAAAAATCTTCCTTTGTCATATTCTCCAACTTTACCCTCCTCCATCTATTGCTCTTTCATATGGGAACTCACTGGACTATCATTCCACAACACTAAATGTATCAAACTTGCAACGGTTTCCCGTTCCTTCCCTTGCTGTGCAACTCCAACTAAACTTTTGTACCGGTGTCCTACTGAAAGCTCCAAACTATCTTCATATGGCAACTGATCAGATGCTTCCTGCTCCATTGGTTTCTCTTTGATTTGGGTATTCGTTATTCTATCATGCTGTGATATTATCCACACTCACTTCACAGGTAATCCATAACTTCAGTTTCTACTTCTTTACCTTCTCCATTGCTAATCCTCTTTTCTACTTCCCCCTTTGCTTTCTTACTTTTTGTATTGTAAGGTTTTCCATATCTGGATGCATTTGCCTGTATTTCCGCTTCAAATATCTTTGGTGCTGCTTTTTTGTATTGACTAGACTTGCTTTCTCCTTTGCATAAATATTACACCATGCTAAATCCCTTTATTTTTCCCATGTCCATATTTCTTCTTCAGATGTCGTCCACTCCTCATGATTCTCATTACTTGGGGGGACTCATTGTTCCATCATCCTGGGACATAACCTGGGTTAGATTTCCTACACTAAATCCTTCACTCCGCAGGCATTCTATAATTCCAACTTCTATTTGTTTAACTTTAACTTTACTAATCTTCTGTTCTACAGTCCCCCTTTTATCTTATTTTTTGCATTGTGAAATATTCCACTTCTGGATGCCTTTGCCAGTATTCGCCTTATAATATCTTTGGTGCTGCTTTTTTGTATTAATTAATTTGACTTTCTCTTTTGCATAAATATTGTACCATATCAGATCTGCTTTTCTTTCCCATGCCCATATATCTTTTTTATACCTTTCAAAAATCTCTAGATTTTGTTCTTTATATTTTCGCACGTCCTTAGTCCCTTCTTTTTCCAAAGGGCCCAAGGTTTCTTGGTCTATACAATGTTTTTCATGAATCTGTTGTATTAATGAACACAAATTTGCATTTGAAGCTTTTGACAATTTTTCTTGAGCAAGTATTTTTCTTTCCTCTAATTTCTCTCAATCTTTTTCTATATCTTCTGTCTGGAAATTCTGGGCTTCTTGCATAACAGTAACAATACATAACTTCTTTCTTATCCTCAGTAGTCCACTCTGTCATCTTTATGGTTCTTTTTTAGCCTGTCAGTTTTTGTGTTTTTTGTGGACTATTTCCTTCTACAGCAGGGGGACCCACCCACCCCCTGAGCCTGGCCTAACGCCAATGTAGGAATTTTTCCATGTCTTAAAGATTCTGCGCGGTCATGTTTTCCAGTCCTGGCACCAGTGCACCTACCAGGTTTGGGTACTTTTTTTATCCTGGGATTTGTGCACCCAGCTATCTTTTTTGTTTTTTAACCTATTTCTGTCCATGACATATGCTATATAAAATACAGTTTATATATCCATGTCTTCTTGGTGAGATTTTGTATAAACAGGGTCCATCTCATGAAGGTACTCTCCAACACTGGAGGATGAATTCAATTCCAGCAATACTACTCTCCTTTGTTTGCTGATTTTATCTCCCCATTCGGACCTTACTCTTAACTGTTGTATAAGGTCTTGGAGATTAGAGAGAAATGACAGAGCAGATTAGGTTTACATCATCAGTGTATTGAACTAGGGTAGCATATTTTGTAGCAGGATAGAGGACACTGATGAATATATTGAAAAGTACGGGACCTGGTGCAGATCCTTAAGGAACACCAATACTTAATGGCAAGAGGGAGGAGAAATAATTTTTCCATTTCATAGCATGTGCTCTGTATGAGAGGTAACTATGGAATTATCAGAGTGAAGAGTTAGTGAACCTTAAGGATGAGAGTTTATGTAAGAGTTTCTGGTGGGAAACTGCATCAAAAGCTTTCAATAAGCCTAAAAAGAAGCTGGACACCAGGCTTCCAGCATTGCTGTGGGTGTTGACAGTATTAACAAAATTCAGCAAAGTAGTAGTTGTGCTGTAATGAGGCCAGAAGTCATGTTGGGTCGAAGACAGAATTTTGATCATCAATTAGTGTAAAAGTTGCATATAAATACATTTTTCTAATATTTTTCACAGGGAGATGAAATGGCAATTGTCCAGTAGTTTGAAAAATCCATGTTGGTTCCACCCTCATGCAGTGGAATAAATAATTTGTTTCCATAAATTAGACATGGCTTGACGGTCTCGGTTTCATAAGGTGCTTAGTTGCAAGGAATGGCTATGGGGCAGGGTTAGCTATGACTCTTTTTATTGGGGAGTTGGTAGATTTAGAACACCTAGGAAGACTTTGATGAAATCGGAGACAGCATCATCTACGGGGAAGAGTCTTTAGTGACTCACAGCTAAGGAGGTATAGTGTAGTAATAAAAGTGTAGTCATGAAAAGTAGCATACTTTCTTACTAGGCTGTAATGATGTGTTTTAGAGCTGGTACTTTGGTACCTGATGGAGTAGATTGTTAAATGATCACTTAGGCTGTCTGACAGCATTCCATGGGATGACATCTTATTTGGAAAACTGTTCCTTTTCTGCCTAAAACATCACAACATATACATTAATTTATTTACAACTTAAAGACTGGAAAGAAGTTTCATGAATACAAATATTCACAATAATAACATTTATGCAAGGCATTTGTAAAAAAATTGTACAATAAACATAAAACGGAAGTACAAGTAAGCAGGCGTATACTAATAGTATAAGGCAAAAGAATTACATCTAGTGCAGAACATGGGAGTGATTGAGAAGTTGTAGAAAAGACGAGTTAAGACATGAAAGTGAAACTGCAAGAGAAGAACATGGTACTAAATGGGGTTGCCAAGTAGTTGTTTTATGGAGTTGGTGTTATTTCAGGATGAGAATAGGGAACAGAGCACTCTGTAGTGCAGTGGAGACAATGTTGGCAGAGTAAGAGATGTTTAGTGGGGATTAGCAAGTGTCTGTCTGAGTATCTACAGTGGCTATAAAAAGTGTACACAGTCCTGTTAGAATGCCAGGTTTTTGAGACCACAATAAATCATTTCAAAACTTTTCCCACCTTTAGTGTGACCTATAACCTGTATGATTCAATTGAAAAACAAACAAATCTGTTAGGGGAAAAAATATAAAAAATAAAAAAGTACAATAAGCTGGCTGCATAAGTGTGCACACCCATAAACTAATACTTTGTTAAAGGCACCTTTTGATTTAATTACATCATTCAGTCTTCTTGGGTAGGAGTCTAGCATCATGGCACATCTTGACTTGGCAATATTTGCCCATTCTTCCTTACAAAAGCGCTCTAAATCTGTCAAAATGTGAGGGCATCTCTTCCGCACAGCCCACGGGTAAATCTTCAATATACCACACCAATGTCGTTGGTTATTGCTATAATGTTACACATACTGTGAAATACCTTTGATTACATTTATAAGTAAATATATTTGAAAGCAAGCATCTGAAGTAGTTGTTAATGAATGGTAAAACAAATATATATATATATATATATATATATATATATATATAATGCTTACAGCTTCATTATTAGAGGCTTGCCATACATCATATGAATATGTCAATAAAAGATTCATACATAAAGCAAAAGAAGCAATAAACTGTATACTTGACAAAAATAACATAGGCTATAATTTACAGTAATAAACTGCTGAATATGAACATATAATGCAATACTGTTTAAACATTGCAGAACTAACGAATAGGAAGACACAGAAACAGGTGATATATCCAGTTCAAAACGTTTACTGCAGTGCAACAAAACAGATAAATTGAACAACTATTCATTTATTTTAATATAATCTTACAAAGAGGGAACAGAAGGGTCTGAAAGGACATTGATCTTATGGTGGGACATACCACAAAACATTTTAAATTGTTGTGCAGCAGTCTTTCATATTTCATACTGTTTGTTTATGAATTTCAAAACTCTGCATAGATAAGGAACAATAATAAGAGATGTAAACATATCTTACTTTAATACCTTAATAAATGCATATAACTGGAGAATGTATACGTTAAATAGCAAGTCAAAATGTGAAATAATTGTACTACTGTATATAAACATTGCTTTAAAGGATACAGGTTAATCTTTATTTTACTGTTAATTACATCATATTTTATTAAAATAGAATAGACTGTTTTGTTTTTTTGTCAGAGTATTGGATGGATGCGTTTGCTTGGATGGTTAGACTGTTCAAGCAAAGAGTGTTAGACTCCTTGGGGGGTTGGGTGGTAAGAGGGATTTTAAAAGCAAATGTTTACAATAGTATCTATTTTATGTTTAATCAAACCTTCAAAAGTTAATGTTCATATGATGATTATTAAGCAGCTCTTTACCAACAGAGTGTCATTATCTATGAAAAGTGCATGTATATTTTTGATCAGTAGGACAAATGGCATTTATTTATCAGCTGCATTCCCATAAATGTCAATGGATTAATCAACAGATGCAAGAGAGGTAGTTTAAACAGATATTTGAAGTTGTTTAACTCTCAAGCTATTTATTTTTTTTTTTTTTACAGGAAACACATGTTTTAACAGAAGACACAGACAGGTTAAATACTAAAAACTACACTATATTATCCAATTCACTATATAATACAAAAGGGTGGTTGCTATATTACGGAGAAATTCACTGCTTATGCCTACGGTTATATAAACATAAGATGATAAAGGTATGCTTTGTACTATAACTATAAAGTATAATAAGAGGATATTAGCTTGTATTGGATTCCTGGAATAGGAATTAAAACAAATGACCAACATTTAGAACAAGTAATTCAAAACTCAAAATGCAGTATCTTTCTAGCAGGAGACTTTAATTGTAAATTGTCACCAAGTGATACTAACAAAATAGGTAAAAGGAGAATAAAGGCATTGTTAAAATTTACTGAATTGTTTAATCTTAGAGACAAATGAATTTTCAGAACTGAATTCATTATTTTTCTTACCTATTATCCCCACAGACATGGAATGCAATCCAGAATTGACCACAGTTTGTCTCTAATGACCTGACTGATACAGTAGGTAAAGTCAAAACAGTATAACCTCTCTGCTTTCAGATCACAATTCAATTACCTTTGAGCTGTTTTTGTAGTCTAACAATAATGTTAAAATCAGAAGATTACCAGCATATATAACTTGTTTAAAAGAATTTAAGGATTTTTTTATTAAAGAAATCCTTACCTTTATAGAACTTAATGATATAGAAGACACTTCAGAAGTTTAATAATAGGGATGCACTAAAAAGCATATAATTTTGGTAGAGTCACTAATTGGTTCTCAAAAACAACGGGACAAAGAATTACATGAAATACAGCAAACACATAAGTTAAAATTAGAAAATGACACAAATAAAAATAATACAGAAACGATTAATAAGCTAAATAACAGATACTTTGAAATCTTAAACCATAAAACTACAATCAACCTTGAGAAATTTAAGGTGATCATCTTCTCTATTAATCCAAAATCTATGCACAATTTAGCCATAAAAAAACAAAATTACTCAGCAAGTCCAATCACATAAAAGAAGTCTACTCACATAGGAAGAAAAGTAATAGAAATAAAAGACTTTTTATAGGAATTCACAGATTATTATAATAAAATCAATCAAAATAGTATATTACTAGAGCCAGAAGAAATAATTAAAATATTAAAAATGTAAAAACTAAGCTGTTTTCTTATATTGTATACCTCTATAATAAATGTATATGTCTTGTATATCTACTTAAATTTGTATTATGTAAAAACTTTCTTGACTTTCAAAGCTGATGTTATGTAAAAATTTCTGTGATTGTATGGAGCTTTTCTCCCCGGGCCTCCACTGAAAATGGGTTGTTGGGCCCAGTGGACTTTCCCGGTCAACAAATGTCTATAAATAAATAAATAAATAAATAAACAAACAAATCCGATGACCAAATGAAATTAAGTGACAAACCAGTCTCTATGCCTGAACTTCGAACTCAAATTTCTAAACTGAAACCTAATAAAGCACCAGGTAATGATGGGATTGTATCTGAACACTATAAACTGTTACCCAAAGAAGCCTTAGACATATTACACAAGGTTTTTTTCTACAGTCAAGGACCTAGCTAAAGTTCCTTCTTCCTGGAAAATCTACTTATCTTTTCAATTTTAAAAAATGACAAAGATCCTTCTGAATACTCTTCATACAGGCCTGGAATAGCTGCAGAAAAACAGACCAAGTATAGCAAATGTAACCTGACATTTTCTAGAGAACACAATTTCTACATCTAGAGACCTCATCCAGTACTTTAACAATACTACACATTTTTTAAAATGTACTTCAAATTATAGTTAATATATATATCTAGGAAAGAAATTCTAACTAAGGAAAGATAAACATAACAGATATGCAAGTAGTAATTTTAGAAAGGAGACTTTTTCCAACATTCTGTTACACTTTACCAGCTGCCACCCATTTTACCAAAAAAGATCTGTTGTAAAAGGACAGCTGGTAAGAGTGGCAAGAATGACAACCCTTAATGAAGAATTTATAACAGAATGTCAGAATTTAGGGAGGATGTTTCAGAATAGGGGATACCCATTGGAGTTGGTCCATGACCTGACCAACGAAATAACCATTAAGAGAAGGAGAGGAACATATAAACCAATCATGGACAATAGTAATAGGGAGGTTGAGAGAAATTTCGAAGTCTTGACAGACAGTAATATAAAAAAAGGACCAGCTTATATTAGTTACAACTTTATTACCCGATATAGTATAAATGCAGAAGATCTTAGGCAAGTCATATACAAGAACTGGGAAATATTGGAAAATGACCCAAATGTGAGGAAAAGACTTTTAGAACTTCCTAAACTGATTTCTAAAAAAGGTAGGAATATGAAAGCAATCCTGGAACACCAAGTTAACATAGTAGCAAAAAATCCAGGTATGTCAAAATGTTTAATGTGTAACTTTTGCAGACACAGACATGGGAAAGACATTCACTATTCGTGATAGAAAAAACAATACTACAAGTAAGTACAATTGCCAATCCAAATTGATAGTTTACCTTGCTACATGCCAACAGTGTCAAGCTTTCTATATAGGAAAAAACTATACGTACACTCAGAGAAAGAATGTACGAACACCTATATAGTATAAAAAATGGTAAACTTGACAATGCTTTGGCGAGACATACTACAGAATATGTAGGACACCACTTTAAGTTTCGGGTCATTGACCAAATAAAAATGGATGAAAGAGGTGGACCTGCTAGTTAGCCTCCTGTTAGAAAGGTTGGAACTAATGTGGCAACTTTCCACTCATGCATGTACCTATCCAGGTATCAATGAAATGTCCTCCATACTCTGTATTCTTAGACTTAAGAACTTAGATAGAAGTCACTAATTTCATTATTTATACAGACTTTATGTTTGTTAATAGTTCAAGTCTAGTGTAGTATTATTTAGTACACAACCTTGAGATTTGAGGATATCATATAGGTATACCCATTATTGAATGATGTTATAATGTTACTTGTACGATGAAGTCAGAAAGTGACTATACCTTTTGTTGGGCAGTTATGTGCTTCCAATTGATGCATAAAGTTTTTTATCAACAAATAGGTGTATTTATGTGTGTATAGTTGTTTATGAGACTATATTAGATCATATATAACATAGTTAATATTTATTGTACTTATTTATATTACAAGAGTTTTCTTATAGACATTGTCTTAAATAGTTTCTGACTTCCACAACTTTGACAACCGTAGATGAGATTATTTAATTTATAACGAAGTTGACACGAAGAATAACAAAAACATACACTTGCACAATTCTGTTATTGCATGGTTGTAGCATTTATAACATTAAAATGAAGCGGGCGTCGGAGCATCCGACGGCATTTTATAATTGCAACGCTTCCCAAACACTAACCTGGCACAGTCTAACCTCCTCTTAATAGTGCGTTTGTTAAACCTAGCACAAGAGCGGCAACCAACAACGTCGTGCTCAGGCCCTAAACAAGGTATACACAAGGTATGATAATCCCTATGAGGTATCTGTTTCCCACAAGAAATACAGTTATTCACTTTTTCTGACATCCGGTAAAATACTGAGGCAAGAAAAAACCAAAATGTTCCCCAACGGGGTACTTAGCCAACTCTGTTTCGGTCTGAAACTCCGGTTTCGGAAATATTTCAGAACGCCAACCTGCACTCGCAAAACTGCTTCTGCATCGGACCATGCGGCAAAAAAGACTGAGGATATGACGTCGGTCATGCGCATTAGTACCCTGACGTACTGACGTCAGTCTAATGCGCCCTGACCGACGTCAGCCTTATACTCTGGTATTCGGGCCGACTGGACGCGGACTATACCCAATAGTCAGGACTGCAGCAATGGAAGACGAAGAACATCATTAAAATGAAGTCTACATATAATGTTGCAATGCCCTGAACATAACAAGACAGGAATATGCAAAGATCCTTAAATAAGAAATGTAAATTTACTTTGACTGCTTCATATTAGTGTTCTAATAGGTATGTGCTGGTATAAATATAAATAGTGTAGAGCACACTAATATAGAACACATACACTGTATTAAGTTTTGACATTGTAAAGCAAAGTTTTTATCTGTTTAAAAAGTGTTTTATGAATGACGATTTAAAGATGGATAGAAAAAGTTTTATTTTATTTACTTTTACTTGACCATGCTGCACAACAAAGAATAATTTAGACATTGTAGAAGTACATTGCATTTAAGGTGTCTTATACCTTTAAGGAGAAGTGCTGTCATGATCACTATAAATAAAAGGAAAGGGGCGGAGTACAAACCATTTGAAAAAGTTTTCAAACCTTTGGAAACGAAAAGCGTTTTATTTGTGTTGTTTTAATTAACCAAAAAATATTGAAGTTGGTATCGCTTAATAAATATTTTTTACTTCAAAGCAATACAGAGTCGCTGGTGTTTGGATATAAGGTTTACACCACTTGGATACAAGCGCAAAGAATGGAAATTGTGTCAGGTACATTTGCTACACTTGGTCTGTTTTTCTGCAGCTATTCCAGGCCTTTTGGTTTCTACAGTTATTGAGTTTGTTACTCTTCATACAGGCCAATTTCACTTTACTTGTAGATTATAAATTGTTCAAGATGATTCATGCTAATAGATTAAAGTATATTCTACCCACTGTGACTGATTAAGACCAAACTGGATTAATCTTAAACAGAAATACTTATGACAATATTAAAAGAATAATCACAATAATTAACGATGCAAATAGAACAAAAAAAGAACTTAACATTAATGAATCTTGACATTAATAGTGCTATTGATTTAGTAAACTGGAAATATGTCTTGCTGGTTTAAGAAAAATACAATTTCTCAGGTAACTTCACACATCTTATTAATCCTCTTTATAATTGTTTTGCATACATTCAAATAGGTACTTCTGATTTTATACAAATTTTGAAAGGAACAAAACGAGGATGTCCTCTTTCACAGCTGCTTTTTACCCTAATTATAGAACCCATTTGCTAATTTTCTCAGATCTAATACAGATATAAAAAGGTATTAACATAAATGAGAATTTAAACTATAAAATTCAACTGTTTGCTGATAGCATCCTACTGACATTAAATGACAATGATAATTCTTTATCTGCAGTTTTCTTAGCAATGGATGTATCTCAAAGAAAATCTGGTTTAACATTTAATGATGACAAAACAAAAATCCTACCTATAAATACAAATAAGAACAGTCAAAACAATTAATTATAATTATACTAACAGTATAAACAATATAAATAATCTAATAGACAAATGGAATAAAATGTTCTTCACAATGAAAGAGACAGTCTATAATCAAAATTATCTTACCAAAAGTCTTATATATTTTATACAATCACTAACATTACCCCCCACAAAAAGTGTACTAAAGAATTTAACACTTACACTTTGAGATTCCTCTGGTACCCCCAAAAAACCAACAATTGATTTAAACCATCATATGATACACTGAGCAGCAGGAGGAATAAGGCTACAAGGCCTAGAATTATACTCACTATCATTGATTATAAAAACAATGTACCTTTGGATTAATAACACTTACACAACTAGGTAGAAAGAGTTTTTAGGAAATCTTTTTATAATCTCTAAACATAATACATATTCTAATAATTATCTCATAGTAAATAACAGTCTATATTGGTTATTAAAGGATTACCTATAGGAAAAAGTCACCAACTGGGAGACTATTTCATTTCTACTATATTCAACACTTTTAAATTTATATATATATATAGAAACCTGGCATATAAAGCATAGATCTTCCTTATATTTCCTATGGTGTATACTCAAAATAACATCTTCAACTCAAAATTAGAAACAGTGATCACATTTAAAGAGAAAAATCTGCTATACTGGTTTCAATTAAAGAAAGCTGAAAAGCTACCATCTGTTGATTATATTAAGAACAAATATAAATTAGATAAAGACATGTGGCTAGATGTACAATCCTGCAGACATGTAGAAGGGAAAATAAGTTAATGCAACCAAGGATAAGAGATCATATCCCCAAATTAATTGAATATCTAATATTCTTAATGCAACAAAATACATTGGAACAGGGTCTCTTATCCAAATTATATAGAGTTGTGAGGAGTGAAACAAAAAGCTGCAAGGATAATTATTGGAACTATTTTACCCAAATTAATAACAGACCTCCGAGTGAAGAAGATAAAAAAAATAATTCTAACAGCTTCTAAATATACAACTTCATCTCTTAAATGGAATCTCTTTACTTGGAAATGTTTGCATAGACCTTTCTTCACACATAAAACTGAATTAATGTTCAAGCAGAAACAAGTTTGTTGCAGATGTAAACAAGAACTTAAAGTGGATTGGCAAAACATGTTTTTTACTGTATTGTCTTAACACCTTATTGGAATAACAATATATTTTTATGAGCTTTTTTTGGAGATATATTTGTGTTATCTAAATCAGTAATCCTTTTTAACACTCCTTTTCCTACACGTGTTAAAAAATGAAATATCACATTTTGTGGTCTATATTATTTTTAGCGAGAAAGGTTATAACTCAGAACTGGAAGAATGAATCTACACCCTCCTTCAAAGAATTTATAAATATTGCAACTGAAATCTGTAACCTGGAAATCATTACAATTAAGTCAAGAACAGCCAAGAGTACCTCTTGCTACAATGCATGGATAAAATTTAGAGACCTGCTTGATAAGCAAAATAACTGCATTTTAGATTTAATGTAATATATAATAACTTGAATGACTTGGTGTTTAATGGACACTCATGTAATTTTTTTTTCTTTTGTGTGAGGTTTAGGTGAATATTTTTCATTTATTATGTTCAGAAATCTAGGATTGTAAATACTGTTGTGATTATTTTACAGATTGAAAATCCAATAAAAACTTTAAAAAAGATGTCTAGCCATCTACACCTTTAAGTAGCTACAATCTTTAAGTTGTCACCTTTTAGGAGTTAATAGTTCCCCACCTCCCATATCAGGCAGAGCTATACATGATAACCCTGATGTATTCAGCATACTGGTTAGTTTTGTGCCCAAGGCTGGTACTGGTATTTGACAGAACAGCAAGACTTATCTTCATACCTTAGTATACCCCCCCCCCCCCCCCAAGTCACAATACCAGTTTCTATCCTGGCTAAAATAGCAACCATCACTATATGTTTTGGGAATGTTTTTGCATACACTTTCATTATAATGGTAGTGTCTGTTATGTTGTCTAGCAAATTCAAAGGTTCATAAGGTCAATCCTAGTCTGTAGCCTAGCTACAACACCCCATATCATTGCTACTGTTGTGGAAATAACTCAAGAAATAACACTCTGACATTATAAGAAAAGCTGATGACATTTTATTCTCTAACAACCAACAATTATTCTATTTTCCTATTTGCAATATATAAGCATCATTTCAGAACTGATGTCAATCAAAGAGCACTTAACTAGCAGTGTGAACCTTTGGCCTTTTACGAACAACTGTAACAAGCTGGGCTTATGTTATCTTAATACTTTCTGATTATTGTAAAACTGTCAATTTTAATTCTATATTCCTAATTTTTCTAAGAAATGGCAAAAAGTTTTACATCAGATGTTCTTAATGTTTTGAATAGTTTGTCTTCATCTAAAATAAAGAATATGTGGTACAATCTAGAAGTGCATGTTTGGTAAAACAATATATAATTACACATTTCTCTGAGAAACTAAAAAATTGTACCTAAAACAAGCTACACAGTATATATGCAAATCATAAATGCACATTACTTACAGGTGATTTTATACAAATAGCTTTATATAAAAGATGCATTTGGTGATACTAGAATAGCTGCATTAAAACATCAGGTGTCACTCACATTATTTTCCCTAGATCTAATAGTCCTTGTACTATGACAAATACAGGCCCTTCTGAGCTTTCAGCTATCTGAAGCAGGAACACACACCCTCAAACAATATGACTACAATTGTTATAAAGAATTCAGTCTGAAGTTACAAAACTGTTAGCAATAAAAATCACACAATACAAGCTTTGATAAATTAGCAGTACCAACTTGTCCTGTGTTATAAGACACGCAATTCTGAGTACTCAAATGCATTATAAAATTACTTTTTAAGTAATGATGGAATTTGAAAACACATTTCCAGTACAGTACCCATTAGCATGACTAATTTATACCTAACTTTGACTGCTTTCAAGGAGAGCTTAAGGGGTCAGACCTGGGGTGATTGCCCAGCCATTCATACAGAATATGCCTGAAGGTCAGGGAATTATTTTGCTTTACTTCCAAAGGAAGTATATTCCATAAAAGTGGGATTCTCTGGGATAAATATCTTTCTCACCAGCAGGTATTATTTATGATTTGGTGGACATAAAGATCTTGAGTGGGTGGTGAGGTTGTTATTAGTTTTGCAGGTTTGTAGAGGTTTGTGTAGCACTAGGAAGGCATGCATTTGATTAAATTAGTGAGGAAACAATGATCTTTCAAGTTTCACCATATATGCCTAGATAGGTACATGCCCAAAGGGTTGATTACACTCTATTATGGGCATGATGAGGGTGGAGTAAAGAGAAATAACTCCACTAGATCTGGAAGAAATACCCCTTTTGATTAGTCTGGCAAGGTAAAAGAATTTCCTAACAGTACAGGGTACAAGGTGATCAAAGGATAGTTTGTTAATGAAAGTGCTCATCCTAACTTTCAAGGAGTTGTCATCTATGTGATAGTTGTATGGATTGCATGCATGTATTGGATGCATTTCTTGGCATTTAATTTTAGGTCATGCTCCAGACACCATTTATTAATACAAGCTAATCCCTCGTGAAGAATTTGGAAGTCAGATGGGGAGCTAATGACAGCTCCAAGTTAGCAGTCTGCAAATCTGATCAGCCACAGGCCCTTGCTGTCAGCCTTGATGTTGGGGAAGTAAATACATAGTCCTAGGATTGGTCCTTGGGGAATACCACTGGTAACTACTCTTTCTAAAGAGAACATGCCTACCACACTAATAGACTGAGTTCTACCAATTAACCATTTTGCTACCTAGCTGGGCATTCATCTCCCCATTATTGTAGGCTTTCTCCAGATTTCTGGAGCTAAGAGGTTGGGATTTATTCTCTGTAATGGTCCATGTCAGAACCAAATCTTTGTCACTTTTTTTTCTCATGGGACACTGTCTTCTGTATGACAGTTCCTGGCTAAAATAAGACTGAAGAGGGCAAAAGGGCTGTGGAAGTCTGGATTGCAGAGGCCCACAGTATGTTGTGGAGCAGGAGGGATTTGCTGAGCTACTGGAGAACTGTCAGTAGCTTGTGCTTGAACAGTGGTATTAACCTATGCAGGCTGTCAACTTTTTACCTTACCTGTTGCCTTCCAGATGAAGCAGTTAAGTTCCTCAATGCCAGACTATCAGAAGCCTTGACTTCTAGTGCTTGGGCAGAAAGTATTTTCCCCTCTTTTGGTGTTTCATGTTTCATTCCCTCCTTAGTGGATTCCCAGATATTTACTGCCTTGTCTAAAATTCACTGAACATTTCAATGTTTCTTTTCAAGTTGTCTGGATATCTGTTTTCTAAATGGAAACTCTGAAAAGAACACATCCTGAAAAATCATCACACTATGAAAAATCATCTGTTACAAAATAAAGATTCAAATGAATATACAATTCGTGGGGTCTTGGGGTGGTAGTGAGTAATATATTTCATTAGGCTGGCTGCCTGTCTAACCTATCTCCTACAGTGATACCTTTCAAGTTCCCTTTTTAGAAAATTATACAAGCTTTGTGGCTCATTTTTATTTTAATATACTCTTGCCCAGTCTAACTTTTCATCATCTGTGAGCCAACTGATTATGAAATTTTATTTTTCAACTGGTTATAGGAAAAGTTGCAAAGCAGTCTAAACTTTCACTTATGTTAGACAATATCCCCTTTTTTATTTTGTGATGAGCTTACTGCCAAGTAGTTGTAAGATCTGCATAGCATTTTAGGGGCTAAAAACTCGTTTCCTCTTGTTCCCCTTACTACTACCTATAGGCTGGGATTCATCGCTATCAAAGCCCAAATCACTCTGGCTGTTAGCCTTTTTCCTAGCCAAACACTTTCTTGGTGGCTATTTACTGAAGTTGTAAGACTTTCTAGCTGACTGTTTGGAATTCTGACCTTCTACTCTGTAGCTACTAAACCTAGAGTTTCCTTCTATCCTGGCTATAATCTGATTATAGCATTTCTGTCTACCGCATTACATGCCCTAGGTCTCTCTTGTCCTTGTGCTTCAAATTCAGATTTCCATTTCTTTAAGTAATCCATGTACATTTCTCAAAAGAGATTCCTTTCCAAACAGGTGAAATTTCAAACCTCTGCTCTGTTCTAGAAGCACATCCCCACAGTGACCACATCTTTCACATACTGCCCTCTGTTGCCCGAGATGTACTTCTAGGTAATGTACCTTTAGGGTCAGACACTTGTTTGCATGCCTTAACCTACTATCTCTCTATTACCTACCAGTCTGTGAGTGCTGCATAGTGAAGTGGAGACTCATATTTAATTATCATACAAGTGCCTGCTGCATTTTCCAATGAAGGCCAATATAACATTGGTTCAGAGTCCCTTGGAGAAATGCATCCAGACTACTGGTTTACACCTTCTTTAAAAATTTCAACAGATACTGAAGGATTAATTATGGTATTTATTTTATCTAACCAAACTTAGCAGCATTAATAACACAGTTTACAGCAAAGCAGTGACAACTAACATAATATTCCATCAGAAGAAAAGGTTATTTTCTCAAATATATTTAGTTTTCCTGTGGAAGGAAAGCTCTTTGAAATTAAGTGTCTAGCTGACACCCCAAGAGTACAATCTTGTGTGGAGAAATCAAAAAAGACTTTTGAATATTCTTTTGGAATCCCAACTAATGTAAGAGATCTATCACCCAAGTGAGAGATTCCATGACACTTTGAAAAGATAAAGCAAACCATCTAAATATGGAAAAATGTAGATACCCTGTAGCCTGAAATCAGCTATAACTGGATAGTTTATGAATACTTTTGGTGCAGTGGATAATCCTAAGGATAAGGCAGAGAAAGTACAGTTGTTTAAAATCCTACCTAACAGTAGATGGCCTTATTTTCACTGTTGTAGTATTCTACATAGAAAGGATCTCCTCCCCAGGTCAGCCTGACACTCGGCCAGTATGCAAAAGACTCAAAGATGTTGTATGCATCTTATGTCACATTCACGCTCCCCGCACAGAACTTAGGACGTAAAACGGATGTATGGATGCAGCTACCCAGAACTGAATTGCCCAAGAAGAGAGTATCCATAGCACAAAGGAGTCCATGCACATCCAAAAGGAAAAAAAGGCAGAACAAACAAGAGGGGGGTGCAGGAAGAGAGAGAATACTGCAACAGTGAAGAGAAGGACATCTACTGTTATGGTAAGATTTTATACAGCTGTACTCTGTACTTCAATATCACTGTTGCAGTATTCCTTAAAGAAGGGAGAGTAAAAAAGCTCGAGAGAGAGAGAATGGGATGTGGAAGGCTGACAAGAGCCCCCAACAAACCCATACAAAACGGCTCTAGCAAAACCGTCTTTGGCCCTAGATATCATATCCAATGTATAATGCTTAGCAAAGATATACACTGAAAACCAAGCCACAGCTTCAAGGATAGAACTGGTGTCCAATCCCTTGAAGAAAGCACCAGAAGAAGAAACTGCCCTAGTGGAATGAGCTCTAACAGAAGTTGACAGAGATTTGCCATGAAAAGAACAACAAAAGAAAATGAATCCAGCAAGACAGAGGGACTCCAAAATGGCCAGTTTCAATAAAAACTTTTATTGTCGACACCACAAGTGAAATCATAATACAGTCATAAAAATGCATATGTAACAAATATATATATATATATATATATATATATATATATACACACACACACACACACACATATATATATAAAACAAAAAATGCAATAACAGAAAGGCAAAAAACATTCAATTATTATGATTTCTGTACTTGGGTACTATGCATATGCTTTTATGAGACTGTTTGTTTAAATAACTTGAGTGCCTTGAAGTCACTCATGATTAATCAAGGGAGGTAGTATATGCTATTTAAATTGAGTTTTTTAGTTTTATAGACATTACCTGAAGAAGCAGCTTAGCCTGTGAAAGTGCTTGTGGTGTCACCAGTAATTTTTTTTTTTTATTGAATCTGACCGTTTTGGAGTAACTCTGTCTTGCTGGATTAATTTTTTGGTTTTCTTTACTGGGACTTCTTTACCAGAAAGGGTTGGTATCTGTGTTTGTTCAACAAAAGAAAATGGCCTTAGCTACCCAGGAAGAGAAACAGCCAAACACAAACCCTGGGATGAAAGGGAAAAAAAGCTTATCAGACTTACGAATAGTCCTAGTTTTATCCAAATAGTACCAGAGATATCTGTGCAAATCCAAGTTATGCAGGACTGAGCAGAAGAGAAAAAGGAAGGGAGTTGTACCGACTAATTGAAGGACAACTCATTTGCTGCCTTAGGCATAAAAGAAAGATTAGTACAAAGACACCCTATCCCTGTGAAAAAACAAAAAAGGAAGAATGGCCCCCAATGGCAACAAAAGTGTCTTCCAGGTACAATGTTGCAAATAAGTAGACTGCAAGCTCAAAAGGAGCCCGAGTCAATTTTTCCAAAACAAAATTAAGGTCACAAGGAAGAGGAATAGGTTTTCTTGGAGACCTAACATGCAGGACGCCTTTAAGAAATTGTTTGACCTCAAAAAGATAAGTCAAAGAAGGATTCAAGGGCAGAAAAGCAGAAATGGATGAAAAATGGGCCTTCACAGAAGAACAGGCCAAGCCACACTGGAGCAACTCACCCCCACTGAAAAAGGGTCCTGGTTACAAGCATGGCACCAGACCAAAAATCTCTTCCATTTGGACATAAGATTTTTTGGCTGAGAGTTTCCTTGCCTCCTATAAAACCCTGAACATGTCCTCAGAAAAGATGTGCCTGAAAAGGGTCATAAACCTATCACCCACAGTGTCAGTTGCAGAGTGGATAAGTGGGGATGGATGAGAAACCCTTTGTACTTTGGGAGGAGATTCAAATGGTGAGGTAACTTGTGATGATTGCCCATGGCCAGATGCATTAACAGGGGAATCAGTGCTGTCTCGGGCCAAAAGGGTGTCAACAGCAAGATTTTTGGGGAGTCCAGATGAATCTTCTGCAAGACTCTTGGAAGTAGAGGTAGAGGAGGGAAAGCATAAAGAAAAATCCCCTTCCAAGGAAAGGAAAGGGTATCAGTTTTCCACGCCAAATGGCATGGCACTCCAGAACAGTTGAGAACAATAATTACCAAGTCTTATTTTTTCCACTACAGAGAGCTTCCAGAACAGAACAGAGGAAGCTGCATGTTCAGTGGAGAGACAAAAACATCTATGTGGGCATACCCCACCAATGAACAATGTCCAAAAACAAGTCTCTGTGAATAATCCATTTGTGAGCCTGTGTTTTGGACCTGCTTAGAGAGTCTGCCACTAGATTTTGCTCTGAAGGAATGCATACTTCCTGAAGGGTTAAGTAATAACAGAGAACCACTTGTCACACCTGAAGAGCCATCCTGCAGAGGAGATGAGATTTCATGCCCCCCTGCTTGTTGGCATACCAAATCACTGTAGTATTGTCTGTGTACACCTCCAATGGGCCTAAGAGAGAACATGGGGTGAAAAGCTTGAAGGCCCAGAATCAGAGATCTGATCTCTTTGATGTTGATATGATTTGACTTATGATGGGGGAGGCCAAAGACCCTGAACTTTCAGGTGACAAAGAAAAGTGTCCCACCCCCTATCTGAGGCATCAGTTAACAGCTCTTGAGAAGGGACTGGAGGCTGAAAGGGCCAGCCTGGGTTGTGAGCAAACTGTTGAATCCACCACTTGAATTCCTTCTTGAGACACGGAAGGAGAGGTGCACTGACATCCAGAGGGTGGCAATGCTGAAACCAAACTGACTTGAGGTACCACTGAAGCTTCCACATGTACAGTCTGGTAAGAGGAAGCACTGGAATAGAAGAGGCCATGAATCCCAGGGCCCAAAGAAACCCCCTGGTTGGTATGACAGTCAGAGGAAGAACAGATTGAAAGTAGGCGGTCAAAGACGATACTCTTGGAGGTGGAAGACAGGCCAACACTGGCTGAATCCTGCATCCCAGATACACTTTTGGAAGTTGATAGTAAGCCCCAGACTTTGAAGAAGAAAGATGGTGAAATGTAAATCCTGTAACAATCGACTGGGAGAAGGTGCCTGAAAGTAACAGGTCATCTAGATAAGGAAAAATCTGAATGCATTGGAGCCTGCAGAAGGCAATCACAGGAGTTAGACATTCTGTGAATACCCCTGGGGCAGTACAGAGGGCAAAGCAGGGAACTAAAAATGAGAGGAAAACAGAGAAATGTAAAATTTTCCTGAAAAGAAGGTGAATAGGGATATGAAGGTAAGCATCGTTCAGATCCAAGGAAACCAGAAAGGTCTGGGGTAAAAAAAAGAGGAAACCGAGTTTGAAGAGCAAGCATTCTAAATGAAGGTACCTCAAGAAAGGTGTTGAGCTGGGAGAGATCCAAAAACTAACCAGTGCTCTCCTTTTCAAGGAACCAGGAACATCCTGGAATAAAGCCCTCTTCATACTTGGGAAGGGGACAGGTTGAATGATTCCTTAGTTCAACCGGGGCCCTACAGCCTCTGGGAAATAAGGAAGTTGCTCTACAGGATTCCCTGAAAAAAGAGGGAGATTTCCATACCATGAAGTAATCCTAACTGATGATAGAAGGAATCCAAAAGTCTGAAGCAATGAGACACCAATTTCGAAGACAAAAGGAGAGCCGGCAGGACAAAGGAACCTGGTCTAAAAAAAAACAGAGTGGGAATTGTCAAAGAGAAAGAAGCAGGCTTGTCAGACAAAGGAGACTTCTGGGGCACAATAATCTAAGAAGCCTTAGCAGAGAGGCCCCGATTTCCACCCTTCCTGCTCTTAGAGACCTGCCAAACATAATCAGACCTAGAAGGATAATTCCAAAGCCACAGATACAAGGAAGCTTTATTCAACTTTAGCACCTCAAAAATGCCTTCAAGGAGTACACATAATGTCAAAAAACACATGATATATACTCTATGTCACAACACTTATTCTTTATATCCCCAATATGCTCCTAAAATCTCACCTTAAACATCCTTTAACATTATTTGACTTTCCCCTACATAAAATATCTCACATGGGCACTTTAAATCAGTCCCTTCAAGGAAAGGGACTTCTTCACGTGGGAATGGTGGCACAGTGGTGCAATGGTTAACATTGTCGCCTCACAGCAAGTGGTTCTCCTGTTTGATTCTTGGCTGGGATGCCTTCTATGCAGAGTCTTTATGTTCACCCTGCATATGCATGGGTTTCCTTCAGGTACTCCGGTTTCCTCAGACATTCCACAGACATGTGTCTGGAGCATTTCTCCCCGGGCCTCCGCTGAAAACAGGCTCTGTCCTAGTCAGATTTTCCCACTGAACAAATGTTAAATACATAAATAAGTGTTCCATCTGTACTCATGTGGTTAATACTTTTTCTAAAATTAATGGAGTCAGTTTTAGCCCAAATCAGTGTTTTTCTTGTAATTTAAAGTGCCCATTTGAGAAATTCTATGTGGGGGAATTCAAAGAATGTTTAAGGTGAGATCTCAGGAGCATATTAGGGATATAAAAAATAAATGTTGTGGCAATCCTTTAGCAGTGCATTTTAAAAATCATTATTTCAGTGATTTTAGCTTCTTAAATGCTGTGTTTTAGAACAAACTAATATATATATATATATATATATATATATATATATATATATATATCTATATATATATCTATATATATATCTATATATCTATATATCTATATATATCTATATATATCTATATATATCTATATATATCTATATCTATATATCTATATATATCTATATATATCTATATATCTATATCTATATCTATATCTATATATATATATATCAGAGAATTGGTCTCCTTGAAAGATAAATTATTGTATAAAGAAGCTTTGTTTACTCTAAAATATGATACATTGACCCCAAAAGGGTTAAACACAGACTTTAATTGAAAGTATTTAATTAACTGATTTTTTTTAGTGTTTACTGTTTTATTGTTTAGAGTATATGTTATGTTTTTTTTTATATAATGTGTTCTCTTTGAAGGCATTTGCCAAGGCGCTAGATGTGACTAAAGCTTCCTAGCATCTGTGACTGTGGTTTCTACTATAAGGATAATTCCTCTGGAACTTAGGGGTAGGAGAGACAAAAACATGTTTAGGTCCTGCAAGGCTTTACCTTTCTCTTCAAGATACTGAAACATGTTACCAGCAACAGTCCCAAAAAAGATGGTTATAATCCAAATGACCATACAACAACTTGGCCTTAATGTTCTCAGGTAGAAACTGGAAATGAAGCCAAGGATAATGCCTCATGATTGACCCAAAACCCGCAGCCCTGGAAGAGGCATCATCATCATCATAGCTACACTTAAAGCGGCAAGCCATTTGAAAAGCAGAACCTAAAAAAAGATAAGGCAGAGGATTTGGCTTCAGAATCAAGGAGGTCAGGAATAACCCGACAAGCCTGGGCAATCAAAGCCATAGCATACCTGGTCATGTGGGTCTGGTAATTAACAGCCCTGAAGGCCAAAGTAGAAGCAGTTTATCTTTATCAGAAGGCAAAAGTTTGGAATAGGGCAAAAGTTTAGGTTTGTCAGAAGAGACTAATGCCACAGCAGGATCAGCAGACGGACCCTTAAATAAAAACTGACAATCCTCAGGGACCTTATAGAACCCATCAAGTTTCTTAGGAGCAGGAGGCTGTGAATTAGGAGACTTGGAAGCAGCAATGCAAGTATCTAACAAGGCAGCCAACACAGGAGAAACGGCAGATGGTTTAGGAGTACTCACCTGAAGTAATTCATAATATCTTCTCTGAATTTTGACTTAAATATTTAGTCAACTGTTGTAGTGTGTTTGCAAGATTCATGTAACAGTGCAGATCATATTAATTTAATAGTGCTTCACTGCTAAGCAGTATCACTAATTGAGAAATGTGTGTGAGTTTCTGCTGTCTTTTAGCAGCTGTACTCTGCAAGTCTGGTCAGGATCATGGAAGTTCTTTTTGTTTACATTGTTGTGCAACTTCAGAGTTGGAACACACACACACACACACACATATATATATATATATATATATATATATATATAGTCAGAAAGTCCTTCTACGTGGCACACCATCATAAAAGGGTTCTCATCCAGGAAAAAAGAGGTCATTGTTACCCTCTACTCGTCACTCATTAGACCCATTATAGAGTATAACACCCCTTTTGGGATGTACCTCACAAGACATCTGCAGCAGCTGGAAAGGCTACAAAAGTATCTCACAAAGAGGATTACTGGCCTCAAACAGATGCCCTACACTGACCGCCTCAAAAAACTCCAGCTTCACTCGGTAGCATATCGCCTACTCCAAGGTGATCTCTGCCTAACATATAAAGCTATGCCAAAACCCAAAGCTGTTGGACATGCTACACCTAAAGAAATCCCAATCCCTCCGAGCTACATGTTCTAGGGACCTAAACCTTGTCACCACAATAAACAGGACACGCTGGAGGGATAGATTCCTGTCCCTTAGACTTCCTATACTCTGGAACAAGCTACCCATCTATGTCAAGCAAAGTTCTTCATTAGCACTCTTCAAGAAAAATCTTGATGAGTGGATGGGAAATAGGAAATACACCCCGGGGATCACTTCTGTGTCTCTGCTGGACAGTGGCACAGGAAAATAACTTTCTTGGGTGGCGTAAGCTATGGAACCTTGCTGGCTAGGCTTACGTAGGCCCTTGGGCCGATAGCCTAGTACCTACCTATGAATATCAGACACATGAGAAGAATCTCACTTAAATAATTGCATCATCCTAGCAATAGTGTCCCCAAAGGACAATAACTCGAAAGGAAACTCACGGCTAACAGACTTCATCAGAACCATAAGACAAAGGTGAAGGCATCTGTGAAGAATAGTACAAAGGCCGCTCAACAGGTATTGAATCCTCATCTAAGCAATCTGGTCCCCTAAGCCATTTTGAAAGGATAGAGGTCCAAGGAGGAGCAGGTACTGAAACCCCTTGAGAAGACTTTAGGACCACTAAGGCAGAAAACAAGCCCTGAGTAAACTCTTGCCATTCCCTTTGAAGATCCTTAGGATGGAATGAAACCTGCTTCAGTTTTTTGCCTTTTTTCTTAGAGGGGACATCAGCCCTGACAAATACTGGAGGTTCTGACCCTTTGTGAGATTCGATAAGAGAATGCAGAACTTCCTCCCTGACTAACATCTGCAGAATCCCTCTAGGATAGGACCCTTTAAGATAATCAACTGCGGTTCCCATAATGACCAGAGCAGAGGCCTGTAACACCTCAGAGGACGTGCAAAATGACTGACTCATAGTGGCCTCTGATGGGGTCATAGCAGAAGAAATATGGGATCTAGGGACCCAAGTAGATAGTCAGCTTTCCTTTGATTACCATCCTTCTATGTGACCCATCTGATCACGAAAGGGTTCGCATCAAGATCTAAGGATGTAATGGTGCCCCTCTACTCTTCCCTCATCATATATATATACACACACACACACATATATATATATATATATATATATATATATATATATATATATATATATATACAAACACACACACAAACATATATATATATATATATACACACACACATTTTTTAAAATGTACTTCAAATTATAGTTAATATATATATCTAGGAAAGAAATTCTAACTAAGGAAAGATAAACATAACAGATATGCAAGTAGTAATTTTAGAAAGGAGACTTTTTCCAACATTCTGTTACACTTTACCAGCTGCCACCCATTTTACCAAAAAAGATCTGTTGTAAAAGGACAGCTGGTAAGAGTGGCAAGAATGACAACCCTTAATGAAGAATTTATAACAGAATGTCAGAATTTAGGAGGATGTTTCAGAATAGGGATACCCA